>NC_090258.1:22697078-22714578 GCF_037325665.1 Littorina saxatilis
TCCAAACAAATTAGCCCAATTGCACCCCAGAGGTGTTGGGGTGCAATCGGGCTCATTTGGGGTGCAGTTGTCTTGCACCGCTCATTTTGCCCACCACCCCTCCACCTCTCCCCAGGACCCCCCCCCCCCCCCCCCACCTTCCTTTTCAGTAAATAGCCCTTCAGTCGGAGCGGCAGTTGTCGCCACGCATCAGACTTTTTTTGAATAATTATGTGCGGTTTTTAGTATCTCCTTTACAAAGCTGATCTGATAATTAACTATCTTTTTTTTTGCAAGCAAACGACAAATTCGCCTCAAAAAATGTTATTGACAGTGCATATAGAAAAGGTAGCAAAAAAACTTGCGGGGACAAAGTGGGCGAGGGAGAGCCTGGGTGGTCAAACGGGGGCCGTGCCATGCCATATGTCACCTGCTGGTTAAACGAAAGGTTTAAAGGAACAGATATCGCACACAATATTTTGATCTTTTGATCAGTCAACCATCAATTTTGTACATCAACCCCAACAGTGTTGTTGTCCAAAAATAAAAGAATTGCATTCTGTCCTCAAACTGAACGGTAGTTCAAAGTTAAAGGGATATTGACCAAAGTGCTTTTGAGGAACAATAAAACACTCTCCCCAAAATAAAGACGCAAAAAAACACCCCACACAAATAAATAAATAAAGAAAGAAGCAAAACAGATTTACAAGGAAATTAATTATGTTCATGGTATGCTAGCGCTGTTTTTATTTTATTGTATAATAAGCATGCTGATACCGGGATGCAGTATACGTTAAATGTAAATGATATAATGCTGACTATCTAAATGTGAATCAAAAAACAAGAAAGGTAGGTTTTTTAATTTTTTTTTTAATTTAAATGTGAACCAGAAAAGATGCATTTCTTTTAAATTGATGGCGCCGTCAAAAACAAAAACTAAATTCTTGGTTACAAAATCAAATGAATCTTAGTAGTCGATAGTTTAGTACTATTTGTCACTTTATTAGAGGTGGTTTGACTGAGTTGCCGACTTCTCCGCTTTAATTCCTTTTCAGTTTTATCTGTACACTCTTTGTTTTCATGCGATACGTGTAACACTTTTCCCGACCTCGCACATGATGGACAGCATTCATTGGAGCGATATGTTTTCACCGGGTTTTCGCAAAATTGTATTTCATGCCACGCTATTATCGATTACCTCAAATTAAAAATGAAACAAAGAAAAACTCCGGACAAGCGCACAAGGTAGAACCAGCGGTCAGTGCATGGGACTGCAAAAGTGCACGTGTGCGTATGCGTGTGAATACATTTTTTTTAAACTAGTTAGTGTCAATATCGATCGAATGTCATTTCGATCACGTTTCAGTTTAGCGGACAAGCGTAATCGGATTCAACATACGCATACACACTCACATAGTCGGAAGAGTCGTCGAACAGGGAAAAAAATGACAAAGTAAAATATTGTAAATTGAAAAATGTTTGTGTAATTTTGCGATGAGACAGAGACAATCTGGGAAGGAAGTTTATACCCAAGTAATACTATCGAACGGGTTAGTCCGTAAGCTGCGGACAAATATTCTTACTCAAAGAGAAAAATGAAACAGGATTTTTTTCAGTAAATGTAAGCTTACAGGGCTGCCGATGGGGAAAGACTGAACCACCTAAACAAATAGCAGTTCACATCGGTTGATGATTCTTCAGTCCCACAGAACTTCGGTCCATTAGGAAGTAGCCCTGTTGATTTGCTAGATTAACATCACATCGCTACCCGAACCGATTTTTATTGAAAATAAACACTTTTTTAAGCTCAGATATAATTTATCTGTAAGTTACATCACGTCTACAGTCGTTGACACAATCTAAAAACTCTATCAAATTACTCCGCCAAAGTTCCGACAAACTTACTACACATATATGCGTCGTCTGCATGTGTTGCGCGCGCAGTCCGGGGCGTGGCTTATTAAAAAAAAAAAAAAACCCGTATTAGTCTTTTTTTTTTTTAAGAGTTAAATTCAGATAGCACTTCATTTGGACAGCCTTGAGAAAACGGCCGTACAATACGTGTATATCTTCTTTTATCGAGAAGGAGATTAACAGCGGTGGGGTTTCAGTCATGCTTTCTAACGCCAGCTTCAATTTCAGATAATGTTAGGAGATTTCAAAATGCAAGGGGGTGGGGGTATAGAGTGGGGGGGGGGGGGGTATTTTCTCTGAATCGTTTATAAGGAAGGAATGTGTTTTTTAGACCCCAATCGTCAATGTTGAAGGTCCGGTATTAAAACTTGCCCAGTGTCTGACAAAATTAGACTCAGTTTAAAATTACCCTTGACAATTTGTGCGTGAGACAGACTGATTGCCGAACGGAAAATGGAATCACTCATGTGGCGCAGTGAAGTGTAGCCAAGTACCTGCTATGTCCTTCAGCAGAAGTGGCGGAGTGCCTGTCATCTGTTTCTCATTTAGTGGCCTCACAGTGGCCGAAGATTGGATTTGATGTGACTTTTAGTACACACTTGTGAGCGTGATCTGGTAATTTCCCTTCGCTTGCGTCTGACTTTCCCGTCTTAAGCTAACATACGAGAACAAACATAATATGCAAAATTGCAAGGATCGACCTCCTTGCATGAAAAGTCAACAACACTTTGTTATTTTCTCATTGTATAGAAACCTAAAATGTGACAGCAGCCCACAGGGTTATCTGTGTTCGTACACACCGAAGTCTGTTCACTCGAAATCGTTCTGACAATTATGTTTTATGTTCAAAGATATGTTTAAATTCAAATTCCAACGACAAAAAAAAAGAGAGATAGAGAGAGAGAGAGAGAGAGAGAGAGAGAGAGAGAGAGAGAGAGAGAGAGAGAGAGACAGACAGACAGACAGACAGACAGACAGAGAGACAGACAGACAGACAGACAGACAGACAGACAGACAGAGAGACAGACAGACAGACAGACAGACAGACAGACAGACAGACACAGACAGACACAGACAGAGAGAGACAGAATCAAATGTAAAGCGAACTGTTTAAACCTGTTGCGATAATTAATGTACAGTTCTGTAAAAATAAACTGTACTCTTAGTGCCCGACCCGACTCCCCAAACCTACGTCGCGGTTATCTGACGCTCTCTCTACGTCGTGCCTCTGCGTGCCTCCATTACAGAGAAATGGAAGGTGAAAATCTTTGTGTCAGTTTGACTCTTGATTTTAAACAAGTCGCGTAAGGCGAAAATACAACATTTAGTCAAGCTGTCGAACTCACAGAATGAAACTGAACGCTATGCAATTTTTCAGCAAGACCGTATACTCGTAGCATCGTCAGTCCACCGCTAATGGCAAAGGCACTGAAATTGACAAGAAGAGCGGGGTAGTAGTTGCGCTGAGAAGGATAGCACGCTTTTCTGTACCTCTCTTCGTTTTAACTTTCTGAGCGTGTTTTTAATCCAAACATATCATATCTATATGTTTTTGGAATCAGGAACCGACAAGGAATAAGATGAAAGTGTGTTTAAATTGATTTCGAAAATTTAATTTTGATCATAATTTTTGTAATTTTAATTTTCAGAGCTTGTTTTTAATCCAAATATAACATATTTATATGTTTTTTTTAATCAGAAAATGATGAAGAATCAGATGAACGTAAATTTGAATCGTTTTATAAAAAAAATAGGCCTATTTTTTTTTACAATTTTCAGATTTTTAATGACCAAAGTCATTAATTAATTTTTAAGCCACAAAGCTGAAATGCAATACCGAAGTCCGGGCTGTAAAAGTTGTTTCCATTTAAAACGTCCGCTACTGGCACCTCAGTCGGACCATACATAACACTCTGAGAAGTAACCAAAGTGTTTTCTTTTAAAGTAATTTGTAACTCTCCGCTCCGCACGCCAACCAAAACAATTCCTGGGAGACGCCTACATCGTTCGGAAAAAAACCCCACAAAAAAACTGTTCCGAGCCAGGACTGAACTAGAAAGGGTTTCCATGACCACGGACGTAGCTTTGTGCCGAGGCTGATCACGTGGTCAGGTTGACCAATGGCAACGCGACCCTTTTACGGCCTCTCTAGTGTCCAATGTGTGTACTCTATGACCCCTTGAAAACTTCAGCGATTGGTGTGAAGTGTACTCTTTAGAGAGGATGAGTTCAGCGGTTAATTGCTTTTAACATACTTACCTGAACAGGTTATAGGCCATTATCTCGAGATGCCTTGCTTTCGGCAACAGTTCTTTGAATCCCTCCCTCCCTCTCTCCATCTTCTCTCTACCAGTCTGTTTCTCTCTTTGTTTCTCTCTCTTTTTCACACTTTTCAACCATTAACTATTCATATTCATTTGCATAATGTAGAGCAGTCCCTAATTGGGCGACAGTTGGCTGTTAAAAGGAAAACACATAAAACAAACCAAAAAAGAACACTTTTGTAAGCTTACTACATTACTTTTGAAAAAAACCATCATTGGGTTCATTTCGCGTCATTTTGCTTTCGTCAACAGGAACGTTTTTGTAATGCCTCTCTCCACCTCCCCTTATGCTCCCCTCCCCCATTTCTGTCTCTGTTTTTTACATTTAGTCAAGTTTTGACTAAATGTTTTAACGTAGAGGGGGAATCGAGACGAGGGTCGTGGTGTATGTGCGTGCGTGCGTGTGTGCGTGTGTGTGTGTGTCTGTGTGTGTGTAGAGCGATTCAGACTAAACTACTGGACCGATCTTTATGAAATTTGACATGAGAGTTCCTGGGTAGAAAAACCCAGACTTTTTTTCCATTTTTTTGATAAATGTCTTTTATGACGTCATATCCGGCTTTTCGTGAAAGTTGAGGCGGCACTGTCACGCTCTCATTTTTCAACCAAATTGGTTGAAATTTTGGTCAAATAATCTTTGACAAAGTCCGGACTTCGGTATTGCATTTCAGCTTGGTGGCTTAAAAATTAATTGATGACTTTGGTCATTAAAAATCTGAAAATTGTAAAAAAAAAATAAAAATTTATAAAACGATCCACATTTACGTTCATCTTATTCTCCATCACTTTCTGATTCCAAAAACATATAAATATGTTATATTTGGATTAAAAAAAAGCTCTGAAAATTAAATATATAAAAATTATTATCAAAATTAAGTTGTCCAAATCAATGTAAAAACACTTTCACCTTATTCCTTGTCGGTTCCTGATTCCAAAAACATATAGATATGATATGTTTGGATTAAAAACACGCTCAGAAAGTTAAAACAAAGAGAGGTACAGAAAAGCGTGCTATCCTTCTTAGCGCAACTACTACCCCGCTCTTCTTGTCAATTTCACTGACTTTGCCATGAGCGGTGGACTGACGATGCTACGAGTATACGGTCTTGCTGAAAAATGGCATTGCGTTCAGTTTCATTCTGTGAGTTCGACAGCTACTTGACTAAATGTTGTATTTTCGCCTTACGCGACTTGTTTACATTTAGTCAAGTTTTGACTAAATGTTTTAACGTAGAGGGGGTAATCGAGACGAGGGTCGTGGTGTGTGTGTGTGTGTGTGTCTGTGTCTGTGTCTGTGTCTGTATGTGCGTGTGTGTGTGTAGAGCGATTCAGACCAAACTACTGGACCGATCTTTATGAAATTTGACATGAGAGTTCCTGGGTAGGAAATCCCTGGACATTTTGTTCATTTTTTTTATAAATGTCTTTGATGACGTCATATCCGGCTTTTCGTGAAAGTTGAGGCGGCACTGTCACGCCCTCAGTTTTGGTTGAAATTTTGGTCAAGTAATGTTCGACAAAGCCCGGACTTCGGTATTGCATTTCAGCTTGGTGGCTAAAAAATTAATTAATGACTTTGGTCATTAAAAATCTGAAAATTGTAAACAAAATATTTTTTTTATAAAACGATCCAAATTTACGTTCATCTTATTCTCCATCATGTTCTGATTCCAAAAACATATAAATATGTTATATTTGGATTAAATACAAGCTCTGAAAATTAAATATATAAAATTTATTATCAAAATTAAATTTTCGAAATCAATTTAAAACACTTTCATCTTATTCCTTGTCGGTTCCTGATTCCAAAAACATATAGATATGATATGTTTGGATTAATAACACGCTCAGAAAGTTAAAACGAAGAGAGGTACAGAAAAGCGTGCTATCCTTCTCAGCCCAACTACTACCCCGCTCTTCTTGTCAATGTCACTGCCTTTGCCGTGAGCGGCGGACTGACGATGCTACGAGTATACGGTCTTGCTGCGTTGCATTGCGTTCAGTTTCATTCTGTGAGTTCGACAGCTACTTGACTAAATATTGTATTTTCGCCTTACGCGACTTGTTTTTCTTCTCGTGTCCCTTTGCTTGTTTGTAAGTTAGTTTGTTGATTTTCTGTTTGTTTTAATTACTGTTGGTTTAAACAAAACTTTATTCAATTTTAATCATGACAAGAACAATGCATGGATGATTACATACTCAAGCATATAATGCTTATTTTAAGCAATCATAATAATTACAAAACAAAGGTTAGCATGATGGCGGAATAAGTACATTAGCTCATTTCAGGAAACGTAAAGCAAAACAAAAGACAAAACAGATACACAAACAAGCAGAAAATGGGAAGGGGTTGGTGATACATGAGGTGATGAATTGTACGCTCTTAATATATGTTTTACGCGCAAAGTAAACATTTATTGCCGGCGTAAAATTGAAAATATTGATTACGCCTTCCTAGGCAAACCTGAGGTGGTGATCCAAATCATTGATTCGTTTTGGAAGGACTTCATTTACAAATAAAGAAATAAATAAGCCGTTTTAGTGATTTTTCCCCGGCGACATCCACCTTTCGAAGCCCAAGAGACATTCGCAGTGATGTAATTTGGAAACATCTGAAATAACTAACTGTAAAATGCTCCGTTACCGTTGCTGATTATTTCTTTTCATACAAACAGGATTTCACCTTCTGGCGATAATCTCTTTTGCGTTTGATTCTAGATTCTTTAAATTAATGTTTTCAGTGCTATTTAGTTGTAATCCATTACCCAAGCAGATGAAACCCATGTGAATAACTGAACACTTAGACACTGATGTTCAGATGGTACGTGTGTGGTTACATAATTACAATAACCAAAATTGCAACCCGAACTGTCCAGTGAAGTGCTTTTCCAAGTTGCATGTGAGTGTGTGATTGTGTCTGTTCGGAGCGCTTCTGAGAAATTGTAAAAGTTTATGCGTAAGCATTTGCGATTTTCCGGTCTTGTACTTTTTCGTCAGTTTTCAGCAAACTCAGTTATATCATGTCACATTAATGTGTGTTTCTCTTTTCTTTTATTTTTTCGTGTGTGTGTGTGTGTGTGTGTGTGTGTGTGTGTGTGTGTGTGTGTGTGTAGTTAGTTGTGTTTTTTTTTCAAAGATTTGTTTTTAGCCAAGTTGATAGAGCGCTTGGGCGACTTACTTAAAAAACAAAAACAAAACTTCCCTTTTTTTTCCAACTAAGATCCTTTATACTCGTTTTAGGAATGGGTATGCTAAGTACATTTTTCTTGGCGAATTGTTGTGTTAGCTAAGCAACATTACGTGAATCGTTAAAACATGTGGGTTTTGTTTTTTAAAGTATTCCCCGCTTAACGAATTAAGATTTCTATGCAAAACAACGTGTGTTAACCCCATGTACAAAAACAGTACATGTAGTACATGCTTGAAAGTGCAGAGTGCTGTTGCGTCCAAAGAATTGAGTATTTCAGTAATTATGTCGACTGGTGATAAACACACATACAAACACGCGCACGCATTAACAAATCATAGAGAAACAAGCAAACAATTCGCAGAACAAACGTATATTAATGTGTGTGCATGCGTGAACGCGTGCATTCGTTTGCTTGACTAACTGACAATGTCAATCACGCTTTTAGAAGAGAACCGCTGATTTCAACGTGGTATGGCTTTTACGCGGTCTTATGAGCCTTCTGTAAGACGGGCAGCGTTCGGCCTGTAACAAAACAGACCATCCAATAAACACCAGCAAAGATTTCATTGACGCGGCGGTCAAGTGTTTTGAGTGGAGTGGGCGGGAGCGTTGGGTTTATCACATGACCATTTGGGCCAATGGATGAATGTATTTAGTATGTGCGCTACTTTACTGGCGGACCACGAAGCTCGAAGAAGGTGTCAACTTGATTTCTTCATGCAATAAATCGTTGGCAGAAAAAAATGTTGCCCTTGGTGGAACGGGAGCCGCTCAGAAGAGGCGTGATAGAACTTGTGCGCGGTTCATGCATACACAACAATCATTTTTCTTTCAAGGTTTTATTTAACACTATGTGTTCGTAAAAACCGTTGCTCAACAACAAAAATAAATTAATTAATATTTTTCATCCTATACATGCCGCTACAGAAGCACACAGGGAGAGGTAGACGCGGCGAGTCGTGTCGTCTGTGAGGTAACGATCGTGTCAAATCATAGTATCTGTTAACGACGCGCCGAACCAAGGTCAGGGGGTGGAGACAGGGGTAAAGAAGAAAAAATATGTGTATTCAGATTCATTCTTCTTTCAGTTGATCAGCTTACTTGACTTCTATTTCCCGAAAGTTTTTTTTGTTTTGTGCGCAAAATTATCGATTGTTGTCGTTGTGGTATAGTTGGTTGTCGATATTTTTCTTCTCAACATCACTGGCTTGATTTGTTTAATGATATATGTAGCAGGCAGCACACGTCTGTTTCAGAAATCGTTTGAACGTCTGAATTCTGTTATGATACAACAATATAGATGATATACAACTTTTACATGAGAGAAGAAAGTCAAACATTATCTACCTAGAACATGTTGTCTTGTTAAGTTAGCATGCGTATTTTGTGTTCTATGCTATTCCTACTCATGCAGATGTCGAGTGCATTTGAGGTAGAAAAATAACAACAACCGGCAGTTTTGTCGCGACATTTCTCGCAATAATGTTTTGGTAAAGTTTACTTCCTCGTCCGGATTTTCATATGTAATTTTCCATGATGTTCGACCTGCAGCCGACTGCGAATTACTCTTAAATGTTTTGAAAGTTGCAACGCAAGTAAGCGTTTCTATCTTTCCATGAACTTTTGTTGTTGTAGTATATCATTATGACATATCTGGGCCCCGGCCGAGATTCGAACCCGCGACCCTAGGATCACAAGTCCACAACCTGAGCTACCCGGGCTCCCTTGAAGCCAATCGGTGTGTTTGAATCTTTAGTCCGATCGTGCAATCAAACCTGTCAAATGAAAGCTTGTCCACCACTTTGTCTATAACGACCACACGAAATATATATATATATTTTTTTTAACATATTGTAAAGTTTTGACTAAATGTTTTAACTTAGATGGGGAATCGTGACTAGGGTTGTGGTGTAGGGCCTACGTAGTACGTGTCTGTGGGTCTGTGGGTCTGTGTGTATGTATGTGTAGAGCCATTCAGAGAAAACTACTGGACTACTGGAGGATACGTTTCTTTGATGACGTAATATCTGGCATTTTGTACAAGTTTTGGTGGCACTGTCACACCCTCATTTTTGGATTCATTTGATTAAAATTCTGTAAAAGTAACTTTCCACAAAATCCGGACAACAGGATTGCATTTCAGGATTAAAGCTTGCAAATTATTTTTTGAGTTTGGCCATTAAAAGTCAGAAAATTGTATTTAAAAATAAAATGTGATGAATCGATCCAAAAAGATGTAATCTTATTCTTGATCATTTTCTGATTCCATAAACAAATCTATGTGTATCGATTGAACACTGGATTTCCCTTCTTTGAGCTATGTGACGTCAGAGGCCGACAAAACGTCTGTTTAGGCGGCCAGCCGAGACTACAAAATAGTGCATGTTTGTGTGCGTTCAATCATAAAAACTACAAGAAATTCTACCCAGATACATAAATTTTATTTGTATTTTTTTTACCAAAATATGACAATTTACACATATCTCGACAGTCGTTCACCTCGACCGCTAGCGCGGTCTCGGAGGAACACTGACTGTTTCGATCTGTGTAAAATGTCCTATTTTGGTCAAAAATACATACAACGTTTAATGTCCTGTTTGGATTAAAACAAGCTCGAAAAAAAATTAATATACAATAGAAAAAGCACAATTTCATAAGAAGCGCTTTACACTACTGCGCTATACTGGCTTTCTGTGGCGTGAACGCGATAGCGGTCGCCGTCAGGTATGAAATCGACACAGGTATTGAGTTTTGTCTTCGTATTGTCTTTCATAATGTGAGTTCGAAGGGTTGACTGAATGAATTAATTTCGTCTACGCGACATGTTTTAAGATATTGCTTACTTGTCAACTGCGATCACATGTCTAAACGGACTGCGGCTGCCAGTTTCGGCCCAAACTAACGTTCACAACCTGTCTTTCACAACCTTTAAAATCATGTTTGTTTTAAATTTATTTTTTTAATTACATTGTACTATCTCTACATCACCAATACATAAAATTCATACACTACCATCTCGCTATACCGACTGCTAAACGTATCAGACGGACGGGACGGCTCTCAGTTAGCCGAATGCAATCACGTTGTCTTCTGCGCTTGAGTGCACCCCATACACACCTCTTGACATACTCTTGACATACTCTTGAAAGCGATAAGACACCACCCGAGTAGCCAACGGCGGCTTTCTTTAATTGCGATAACAACTCGGGTAGACAGTTTCAAACTGTCGTTAAAGACAGGTCCAACTACACTTACTTTTAAGATGTTACATTATGGAGGTCAAAATGGCCAATTTTCAGTAGTTTTTTTTGGAACAATCTATCCTGTTATTGTATTAAAAAAGAAGCTTTAATTTTTCGGCACTATATTTGATTATGGTGGACTCAGTGGAACTCATTCTGATAAGCATCGCTCCACGGCTATTGCCAGTTGTCTCTCTGACCGGACGCTACAGTCCTACGCGAATCTATATAAAAAAAAAAGAATACAGAGTTATCTCCCATATGTTTTTCGCGAGCACTGATCTAAATTTGAGATCAGTGTTCGCGAGACGAAAATGATTGCAGATTGGCCGACTTCGACAGTGATCTCCGTTCTGTTCTTCACAGTTATGATAAAGACATCGTTCTAAGGTCAAAACAAGTCGAAATTTTGGGACTGCTGCCGGAAGGAGACCGTAATATATGGTTTCATCTCTGTCAACTGGTTACAGAAAAAATCGTCTGCTCCAGTGAGCGCCGAAACCAAACGGTTGATTATCACGTGACACTTTTGTCATATTTAGAATTGTTTGCACAGTAAATACAGCCGCGAAAAATAGCTCGCTTGAAACTGTCTTACATTTCAATTCCTTCGTAATTTTAAAATGACAAAACACCATGAAAAATCATTATCGACGATCGCGAATCTGCTTATATCAATAATACATTACAAAAAGCTCTAAATATGCACACACACACACAAAAATCGGTTTCCTTGCCAGACAAGGAATCTCAAGGCATCCTGTCAGGGAGAGAATGACCTGAACTCCTTTTGACCTGAGTTCAAGATGAGTGGAACTGTCCTAACATTCTCAGAGAATTATTTTCAAAGTTTATGTTTGTTTTAAACATTACTATGTGAAAACAGAATTAAGGTAGGTGATCAGCGATGCTGTCAAAACTACTCACATTACGTCATATATGGCTGGTTTTTAGTGTTGATATTTTTGTTTCGAGCGACAGATTGACTGATTTGTTTCATATCGCTTAACCGGTATTTATTGTGGTTTTTTTTAAACATTTTTTATTAGGTGTTTTTTGTGTTTGTTGTTGTTGTTGTTGTTGTTGTTGTAAGCACGCTGCTGGATTACACACACACACACATACACACACGGCTGAGTCTGCAGGTGACCCGTCTGCAGTTTTACTAGATATTGCTCGTCGTCGGCGTGTGCTCTTTCAGTAGATATTTTTGTCTTTCTTTGCATCCACATTGTGACACAGTGAAGCCGTCCACGCTGGGTGGTGGGGGTGGTTTGGACTCGATAGATAAAATATTACGATTTTTAGCATAAAGAAAACAAATCCGAATTTTTGAGCGATGGGACAATAAAATAATGAAAAGAATTAAATAAATCTAATTGATCCCTTGACTTTGGGGTAGCGCAACTCTGTTGCTACTAGCTTTCTTCTGGGAGAATGCGACCCGAATTTCCCAGCGACGGGAAAATACATTAATGACAAAAACATCTTATAGATCCCTTGACTTCGGGGTATCGCGACTTTGTTGCTGCTAGCTTTTCTCTGCGAGGAAGCGCCCGAATTTCCCAGCGATGGGACAATAAAGTAATGAGAGAAAAAAAATCTAATATATCCCTTGACTTTGGGGTAGTGCGACTCGGTTGCTGATAGCTTTTCACTGGGAGGAAGCGACCCGAATTTCCCAGCGAATAGACAATAAAGTAATGAAAAACAACAATCTAATATATCCCTTGACTTTGAGGTAGCGTGTCTCTGTTGCTGCTAGCTTTCCACAGGGAGGAAACGCCCCGAATTTCCCAGTGATTGGACAATGAAGTAAAGAAGAAAAAACATCTGATAGATCCCCTGATTTGGAGGAAGCGCGACTTTGTTCCTGCTAGCCTTCCATTGGGGGGAATTGACCCGAATATCCCAGCGATGGGACAAAAAAGTAATGAAATAAGAATCAAAACATTTAATAGATCCCTTGACTTAATTTGGAGATGACAAGAAAATATCGGGCGTATTTACGTGATTTGTAAATCGCGGGGCGATTGTTTTACATTTTTACGAATCACGGGTTAACACGCTCGCATATTACGTCTTCTATGCTATTCCTTCTGATTCTTTCTTTATTTGGTGTTTAACGTCGTTTTCAACCACGAAGGTTATATCGCGACGGGATTCCTTCTGATGCAGGTGTCGATCGCATTTACGATCAAAAACAGGAGTTTTTGCGTCAATTACTAAGGGCATTATGCCAAAAAGCGCTGTATGTCAGCAAGGACTTGTTAGTTTGCTTTGAAACTTTCCGAATATTTTGCCTACATACTACATGTAAGCTACTACGGGTAGTACATAGACAAATTGAACGAAATGACATAGGAATTAATGCCTTAATTTGGGTGCGTAATTTGTCGCAATAATTTGTTGCCGAAGGATTTTAATAGATATGCGCGGAGCGGAATGTATATGGCCTTTCTGATTCCTTATTGAAAACATTTAATAGATCCCTTGACTTTGGAGATGACAAGAAAATATCCGGCGCATTTACGTGATTTGTAAATCGCGGGGCGATTGTTTTACATTTTTACAAATCACGGATTCACACGCTCGCATATTTTGTGTTCTATGCTATTCCTTCTGATGCAGGTGTCGATCGTATGTGCGGTCAAAAACGGGAGTTTTTTGCGTTAATTACGAGGGGCATTATGCGAAAAAGCGCTGTATGTCAGCAAGGACTTGTTAGTTTGCTTTGAAACTTTCCGACTATTTTGACTACATACTACATGTACTACGGGTAGTAGCATAGACAAATTGAACAAAATGACATGGGAATTAATGCCTTAATTCGGGTGCGTAATTTGTCGCAATACTTTGTTGGTGAAGTTTGTTTAATTCAACTGGTAAAAGTAGCACAAATGGTAAACATTATTTAGTGTGTGTTATTCATGTGTTATTTTTGTAAAAGAGTAATTCATTCAGTGTTCACAACAGGTGTTTTAAAAATGTGTTTAAAAGTGGAATGTTTACAGTATATACAACAACTTATTCGGAACGATAACCTCGATAAGATCAAACGAATTATGTATTGTTTGCTTGTCATGTGGGTAATCCTTACACGTAACAAACAACAAACAAACCACAAGGTAGTCCACATCGTATGGCCCAGAGAGGTAATAAAAGCTCGGAAAAAATCAGACACTCAGCGAGCTACTTCTGTTCTCCGACAGGGCCTATTTCTCCCACATGAAAGTTAGCTGCAACAGAGTCGCGCTACCCCAAAGTCAAGGAATATATTAGATTTTTCTCTCTCATTACTTTATTGTCCCATCCCAAGGTAGTCCACATCTTATGGCCCAGAGAGGTAATAAAATCTCGGGAAAAAAATCAGACAGTCAGCGAGCTACTTCTGTTCCCTGACATATGGCCCATCATGGCCTATTGCCTATTTTCGCGGATAGGTGTGATATTGTGAGAGACGGACTGAATGACACTTGACTTAAAGTGTGAAGCGACTAGAACACCAAAAGCGTTTCTGCTTCAAGACAGGCCTTCGCACTTAGGCTGTGTCTGTGACGAGCTGGAAACATAAGTTAAATCAAAGCGTGAAATGTGTTCGATGTATTTTTGATTTCTTCAACATTAATTTTGTTTAAATTGCAGTTTCGGTATAAGCGTGGTCCCTCTTATATACTGATAATGGTAATAGTAATCATAAACAAGTCGCGTAAGGCGAAAATACAATATTTAGTCAAGTAGCTGTCGAACTCACAGAATGAAACTAAACGCAATGCCATTTTTCAGCAAGACCGTATACTCGTAGCATCGTCAGTCCACCGCTCATGGCAAAGGCAGTGAAATTGACAAGAAGAGCGGGGTAGTAGTTGCGCTAAGAAGGATAGCACGCTTTTCTGTACCTCTCTTTGTTTTAACTTTCTGAGCGTGTTTTTAATCCAAACATATCATATCTATATGTTTTTGGAATCAGGAACCGACAAGGAATAAGATGAAAGTATTTTTAAATTGATTTGGACAATTTAATTTTGATAATAATTTTTATATATTTATTTTTCAGAGCTTGTTTTTAATCCGAATATAACATATTTATATGTTTTTGGAATCAGCAAATGATGGAGAATAAGATGAACGTTAATTTGGATCGTTTTATAAATTTTTATTTTTTTTTTACAATTTTCCGATTTTTAATGACCAAAGTCATTAATTCATTTTTAAGCCACCAAGCTGAAATGCAATACCGAAGTCCGGGTTTCGTCGAAGATTACTTGACCAAAATGTCAACCAATTTGGTTGAAAAATGAGGGCGTGACAGTGCCGCCTCAACTTTCACAAAAAGCCGGATATGACGTCATCAAAGACATTTATCAAAAAAATGAAAAAAACGTTCGGGGATTTCATACCCAGGAACTCTCATGTCAAATTTCATAAAGATCGGTCCAGTAGTTTAGTCTGAATCGCTCTACACACACACACACATGCACACACGCACATACACCACGACCCTCGTTTCGATTCCCCCTCGATGTTAAAATATTTAGTCAAAACTTGACTAAATATAAAAAGATAAAACAATAATAAAGTTTTTTTATGTATTGCAAATCCTGACATGGTTCTGGGCGTTTCACAAAATTAATGTGTTAACAAAATTACAAAGCAATGTACATAATGAACATTTTAAAACAAAACCATTTTCTCCCTATAAAAATCAACTAGTACTGTGGCATCAGCATTAACAGGGAAAACAAATCTGAAAATTATTAAAAGCACAATCACCTACAAGATGCACATTATAATACATTATTTATCCAGAATCTATCATAATATTGATTGTTATTATGTGTTTGCGGCTGCCAGTTTCGGTCAAACTAACGTTCACAACCTGTCTTTCACAACCTTTAAACTCATGTTTGTTTTGAATTTATTTTTTTTAATGACATTGTACTATCTCTACATCACCAATAAATAAAATTCATACACTACCATCTCGTTATACCGACTGCTAAACGTACCAGGCGGGCGGGACGGCTCTGAGTTAGCCGAATGCAATCACGTTGTCTTCTGCGCTTGAGCGCACCCCATACACACCTCTTGACATACTCTTGAAAGCGATAAGACACCACCCGAGTAGCCAACGGCGGCTTTCTTTAATTGCGATAACAACTCGTTTCAAACTGTCGTTAAAGACAGGTCCAACTACACTTACTTGTAAGATGTTACATTATGGAGGTCAAAATGGCCAATTTTCTGTAGTTTTCGGGGGAGAAATCTATCCTGTTACTGTATTAAAAAAGAAGCTTAAATTTGTCAGCACATTATTTTATTTTAGTACCAGTTCAGTGCCTCATATGGCTTTTTGACCAATCAGGACGGATTCTAGGTGACCCTCTAAATGTTATAACGTTCAAGCAGGGACCCTTTTTGTTTATCAAGCAAAACATTGACAAGACAAAGTACAAATTTAAATCAACAATACCAACGTGATTTATTCTAAAGAATGACACTTCAAATGCTGCGAGATAATACTCTCTTTATCTAAAAAAAAAAGTACAGAAAAGCTAGTTTTGTCGGTGGGTGCTTCACGGAATAGCAAAGCACCGCCCATCCTCTGAGTGTGCAATGCCGACCCGCTCACTTGGAATCTAAATGATCAAAGTTCGAAAAAATCTAGTGAAATTGCGTCACTCGCTTTACGTCAAATGTATCTTTACAGCATTTCCCATCGTCTGGAGTCGGTTCTAAATCTCTCTCTCTCTCTCTCTCTCTCTCTCTCTCTCTCTCTCTCTCTCTCTCTCTCTCTCTCTTTTTCTCTCCTCTCTCTCTCTCTCTCCCTCTCTCTCTCTCTCCCTCTCTCTCCCCCTCTCTCTTTTTCTCTCTCTCCCCTCTCTCTCACTATTCTCTTTCTTTCTCTCTTTCTATCATCATCATCATCATCATCATCATCATCATCATCATCATCATCATCATCATCATCATCATCATCATTTTTCTTTTCTTTTCTTGCTCCTCTTACAGTATCACGGTAAATGTTCCCAAATAGATCCTAGTTACCTCAGAGGACGTTAATCCCCAAAGTCAGCCAGTCAGTCAGTCATTAAAGGCAAAAGCGAGGTAACGCACAACTGGGTCCGACCAGTAAAGCCGTCGCTGCCTGTGTGACAACCACCATAAAAATCTACCACAACGGGAAACTTTCAAGTTAAGTGTTTTCAACCATCATGTGCCCGCATTCAGCTTTACAATCAAAGGATGTCTGTTGAGATAATCGAATGGATCAAAACTTTGAAACCTGCGCGCATATTCTAAGCCGACTAACACATAATTGTTAAGGACATCATAAAATGGTTCTCGGTGAAAACTTGACCGAGGGCCATTTTACGACGTCCTTGACTCGAGTGTGTGACGTATACTCTTATGCTCTGCTTCTTGGGCAAGGTAAAGAACACCGAAAATATTTCAATGCCGTTCTCGAGCTACGCTGACTTTTACAAAGGGTACAGCTGACACGGCTTACGTAATCTGGTTTCCTGGTCATTTGTGTGAAAAATCTGTCCGACAAAGAAGAAGAAGAAGAAGTGCGCGCAGAGAGAGAGAGAGAGAGAGAGAGAGAGAGAGAGAGAGAGAGAGAGAGAGAGAGAGAGAGAGACAGACAGACAGACAGACAGACAGACAGACAGACAGACAGACAGACAGACAGACAGACAGACAGACAGACAGACAGACAGACTTTCCGCACTCGTTAAAATGTCAGTCGATACTGGAATGAATGTTGAAACATTGTAAACCTAACAAAAAAAAAAAAAAAATATTAAAATTAAACATTCATACGAGTTACTATCTGTGACAAGAACGCA
>NC_090258.1:22719578-22778162 GCF_037325665.1 Littorina saxatilis
AACACACAGGCTCAGTTTCGTGTATTCATCGTGGTGTCTGATATGATGCAAACGAAAACAAAATTCAGAGAGTTTAATAACGTTAATAGTCTTGACGGGCGCAGTGGCGAGGTGGTAAGACGTCGGCCTCCTAATCGGGAGGTCGTGAGTTCGAATCCCGGTACCGCGGTCGCTGCCGCCTGGTGGGTTAAGAGTGGAGATTTTTCCGATCTCCCAGGTCAACTTATGTGCAGACCTGCTAGTGACTTAACCCCCTTCGTGTGTACACGCAAGCACAAGACCAAGTGCGCACGGAAAAGATCCTGTAATCCATGTCGGAGTTCGGTGGGTTACGGAAACACGAAAATACCCAGCATGCCTACTCAACGAAAGCAAAGTAAAGCTGACTATGGTCTCAGAGTATATAGTGTGGGGAACCCAAATGGGCAAAACGAGCTCACACGTAACCAGAAAAATCTGGAACGCTGAAGAAGAAGAAGAAGAAGACGTTAATAGTCTTAAAATGTCCTAAACTTATACTTTATCAGAGGTCGTTTACAACATTTCACACATTTCAAAACTGGTTTTGATTATTCAACATCGAAATCTACAACGACACTGTCGTCAATGAATAATGACAATATCAAGGCACAAATATGTACCTAGTGACTGCACGAGGATTTTTTTTAACTGTCCGGTTACACTTACTTGTCTACGACGTCTAATTAAAAAATAACACTACAAGGTATAAGCCTATAAGCTCAAAAGTGCACCAAGAGACTTGTCCGAGTCTGTTGCTCTCTCTCTCTCTCTCTCTCTCTCTCTCTCTCTCTCTCTCTCTCTCTCTCTCTCTCTCTCTCTCTCTCTCTCTCTCTCTCTCTCTCTCTCTCTCTCTCTCTCTCTCTCTGTCTCTCTGTCTCTCTCGCTCTCTCTCTCTCTATGTCTCTCTCTGTCTCTTTGTCTCTGTCTCTGTCTCTCTCTGTCTGTCTCTGTCTCTCTCTGTCTCTCTGTCTCTCTGTCTGTCTGTCTGTCTCTCTCTCTCTCTCTCTCTCTCTCTCTCTCTCTCTCTCTCTCTCTCTCTCTCTCTCCCAAGACGCCGTGCTTTTGTACATGTATATCAGTTTACACATATCGCACAATTTCACAATTCTCCGACATAATTTACTTACCACCCTCAGTCACACGCGACTCTGTTCATCCTTTCACGCGAATGTTTGCTCGGAAGCTATCAAGGGGCGTAATTACCTCCAACACGCCGCCAAGTCGTCTCGCTTACTCTGCTGTTTACCTCCCCTACTGTTGTGAGCGTGTAATTGCAAGGAGAGTTGTCTGCCGTGAACAATGGAACCCAACACTCTCTCAGACAGCGAACACACAAGAAGGTGTGAACAGTATTGGAACAGTGGCTAAGGCGCCAGGATGGTAGTTTCGGTGCTATTAGGGATTCAATTCGGTAATCTTGAACTTTAGCGTGTTAAATTCATAGCTCAGAATCCAAAGGCATTTAAGTCTCCAAATTTGTAGAACCTGCATAATGTTGTAATCATAACAAGTCATTTTAGATCCCTTTGAAGTTACGGAATGAACTCCGATGAACTGTACGAATGCATTTTGTTTACATGGGTCAAAGAAGGAATTATCCGTATGATCAGACAAGGGAGACAACTCTTTCGTGTAAATGATGTCCCATGGTTGACAACGTACGCCATTGTCGGTGCATTTTCGTCGATTGAACAACCACATTAATTAATTATGCTTAAGTTTGAAGCTCAATCCGTCAATTAATTTCACGACAAATGTTCTTTGGCTTGCTTACATGGACTTGTATCAAAAATAAGTAAAGAATGTCACTGGATTCTGAGCTATGAATTTAACACGCTAAAGTTCAAGATTACCTTCAATTCATTCCGTACACTTTATTTTCAAGTTCAAGGGACGTAACTACACAGCGGACTGTTGACGAAGAGAGTCAGGTATTTTGGGACACTGATTTTGTAATGTGAACTAAACAATTTGGTCACACCATTTTTGTTAAACGATTATCGATGAGAACAATTTATAATAAACATCATGTTGATCAATAACAATCTCTATTTTAAGCTGGTGATCTTTAGGGCAGGGTATATATACAAATGGTAATGTTTCAATAATTCAAAGTTATGTAGTTCGAAAACACAAGGCTACGGCACGTATAATTTGCATGTTACAGCTTTCATTACGTTTTTGATTACATAACTTGGAATTGATCTATTTCTGTCATTTGTACATGCATAGCCACCCCAATCACAAGGTCCACTAAGCATAAACTAGTACACGTCTCTATTACGCGGAGTGTGTGCTTGGGTGCATAATTATCATATCAATTAAACAGCTTTGAATGCCTGGTTTTTGTTTCTGATAGCAAACATTTTCAAGAAGTCTCTGAATACGGGCACTTTGAGCTATATTTTCAGCAGCCACAAGAGGAATATAATTATGAGGTACATGTTAAACACCAACTTTAGTTACACCATACATTTTGGGAAGCTGTTTAAGTAATATTTCTAGACCTTCTACCCTTGTTCCTGCTATGAGGACCGTAGCTGTTGTGTTATGACTGCAAAACACGTTGTAGCTATTTATCCGGCGTGTGTTTGCAGCCTAAACTGTGTGGTATTTATGGCCCCTAAGATGTGCACCAGGGACTATAAACTGACTGTACCACAGAAACATAATGTGGTCCTCGGCGCCTTTTGTTCATGTGAAGCGAAAGGTGTAAGGAATGTAACGCTAGCAAATGTCAAATATTTTCTTACCACGGAGACACTTGTGCGAAACATGATGGGAACAATGACCAAGACGAGCATCATATCCTTGTCCTTGGTTCAATACGAGCAGGAAAGGTTGTTGAGTCCTTGCAATCTGCGGTCAGACAAGGGGGGGGGGGGAGGGGGGGGGGCTATTGGAATCAGTTTGTCCCCCCCCCCCAAAAAAAATTAAAAAAAGAAGAAGAAAAGAATAAGGCGATACACTCTCATGAACATAATTATTTCCTCGGTAAAAAATCTGCCGGGTATCTAAAAGGCTTCTAGTGGCCCAACTTATACCGGTATTGTTAATAAGAGAGCCAAGCAAATGCCGGTGGATTGCGGAAATATTAGCTTATATACCGGTAGTTTAAATTTCTATCGGTTAAAAAGTCAATGCTGGCGTTCCATACATCTTAAATATAGTTATGTGATTTCATTTCTTACTATTTTTTTTTAATTTTAAATTTTTTTTTATTCAGATTAATTTTATTACTGGCAGTGGTAATAACACCAATAGTAATTAGACACACAGAGAACAACACAAGCAGAAGTACAGTGACACAACATTCACCTCCAAATGAGGCTCCAAGAGATGTGCTCTCGGCAGGAGTGCATTGTGGTAATCTGTTTGTAAACTTCCAGAGGGTGACAGAAAACCGACTGGCACGCCCAATCACTCACTGTACTCCAGCAATGGCGTTTCCCTAATCTCAGTGGCGTTCGTTCTTCGCGTGTAATGGAGGGTGTAAGGCCAGTTGAGGAAAATGAGGTGTCTGTGAGAATTAGCTGCTCGCATCAGTAACTGAGCGTTAATGAAAGAGAAGCTAATGAATGGCCCGGCTGGTTCCTCTTTGTCCACCTAGATTTGCAGATTCTACAAACTTACCTGGGACATTTATCTGCTGTTCTGTAATGTACTTAGAATTGTGGTATTGAACAAACGATTTCAAAAAATATTATTTTTCATATTTCACATTATATCATGGTTATATATTTTTTTCTCTCGCTTTGTCTGTTGGTATTTTCCTCGCAATTCTTCGGGCCATACTGCCTTAAGAACCGATGCGACCATGATACTACTCGTACACTCTTAACAGAATTGAACCTATTTCTGTGACAAGTTTTGAATACTTTAAATTGTGACACTAGTGTCAGTTAATACATTAATTCATAACATATATTACTATTCTGCACAATGAGCGCCCAGAGATGTTTTTTGTATGTATCATCTATCCAAGTGAAGGGATCATCGGGCCAGATCTGAGATGGTAAGCCGAACTGTTTGTTTGTTTGTTTGTTTGTTTGTTTGTTTGCTTAACGCCCAGCCGACCACGAAGGGCCATATCTTGGCGGTGCTGCTTTGACATATAACGTGCGCCACACACAAGACAGAAGTCGCAGCACAGGCTTCATGTTTCACCCAGTCACATTATTCTGACACCGGACCAACCAGTCCTAGCACTAACCCCATAATGCCAGACGCCAGGCGGAGCAGCCACTAAATTGCCAATTTTAAAGTCTTTGGTATGACCCGGCCTGGGTTCGAACCCACGACCTCCCGATCACGGGGCGGACGCCTTACCACTAGGCCAACCGTGCCGGTAAAAAAAGCCGAACTGTATTTTGGTTGTTTTAGTTTTTTTGATTTAAACACAATTTCATTCACAATACTGACATTAAACAATTGACAAAAATGCAGCGAGGACACGAACTCAAGCAAATGCTTGTTTCACGTGACCATAACAATACTAAGTTACACACGTGTTCATGATGGTGGACAACACAATTATTAACAAGAAGCACAACATGGAGGAGTTGGGAATGGGGAACTCAATCAAAACAGAGGGATCTACAGGGGAAGAAAAAAAGGGAAACCACAAGGAGAGACTAGGAAGAAAGCGCGTGGCCGGACGAGAACATCAATGCCGAGACATGCAGTATGTAAATTCAAGTAAAATGTACATGTTCATGGAGAGGGCAGTAATTCGTTAGGAATATATATAAGAAAGAAAACAAACAGCCGAACTGTTGACACGGCCGGGAAGGCTGGTGCCTGTAAGCATATAGACTACTGACTGGTATAAGTACCGATAATGACTGTATTATTGTTTCCACCTACCGCTCCTTAACTACTACCACTTGTGAAAAGCGATCAGTACCTGCAAGTGGTGTGGTTGGACGCCACACAGGCTCCTGTAACTACCGATGTTAACCAAACACCAACGTTCTAAATAAACGGCTCAGCGACTTCCACCCGCCCGCTCCAGTATAAGCCCACCCCACCTTTTTCACTCTGTGGGCGCCACTCCACCCCAAAGAGAAGAGAACGGGGTAAAGGCGAGCAGAGAGAGCGAAGCACACCCGACAACTGTCAGTCAAAACCAGGAGGCGGAAATTGCTGGAGTTTGGCGAAAGGTTTTCATTCAAGCGGACGACCATTTTCAGTGAGGCAGACGACCAACTGTTACGAGAGAGGGGTGGGGGAGGTTCCAGAACCCCCCCACCCCCCACCCCCACCCTACGTTCTGCTCTACTCCTCCTTCTCCAATCCCCCTCCCCTTCACATCTCTACCCCAATACCCCAACCTCTCCCTTTCTCTTTCACCCTCTCCTCCTCACCCTCTGTTCTCTGAACGGAACTTCGCCAAAATTCGACGCAAGACGCGCTTTCAGTTCCAGTCAAGCTGAAAAAGCCAAGTGAAGCGAAATCTCCGCATTTTCCCGTTCGTCTTTAAACGGGAGACGGGAACTTTTTGTAAAACTTTTTTTTATTTTATAGACACACGAATGGTATAGCAAGCTAATGCGAAGCAAAACTTCCTCACCTCAGACAGCTAGCCTGCTGTCGAATTGTACTTGAGAGAAATACCAGTCCACTCGAGCAGTTAAGTCGGCTTTGTGGTATGTCATTGTGGAGTGTTTACAGTTTTCATGATGTAGGTGGGTAGGTGATCATTTGTACCCTCTTGGCGTCGAGTGGCCGCGAGTGATACGGCTGCAACGTTGGTGTCTCTGTTTCACAGGGTATTCATCGTCTTTTTTCTCTTCGATTTGACCTGACCTGTGATTTATTCAGTATCGATTTCGCACAAAAGTCACCTCCTCAAAGTAAGCATTGCGTTGTTTTTGTTTGCAGTTAGCTAGTTAATGGTATGTTGTGACTGAGAGACAATGAAGGGTTGCATTTCTTTTGTTTCAGTGAAGAATTCAGTATAGGTGTCGTAAAAGTTGCCTGCTGAAAAGAGCGTTAGGTTGACTGTGTGCAGTCTCAGCATTGTGCAAGAGTAACTGTAAAGAGCGTTAGGTTGACTGTGTGCAGTCTCAGCATTGTGCAAGAGTAACTGTAAAGAGCGTTAGGTTGACTGTGTGCAGTCTCAGTAATGTGCAAGAGTAACTGTAAATAGCGTTAGGTTGACTGTGTGCAGTCTCACTATTGTGCAAGAGTAACTGTAAATAGCGTTAGGTTGACTGTGTGCAGTCTCAGCATTGTGCAAGAGTAACTGTAAAGAGCGTTAGGTTGACTGTGTGCAGTCTCAGCATTGTGCAAGAGTAACTGTAAAGAGCGTTAGGTTGACTGTGTGCAGTCTCAGCATTGTGCAAGAGTAACTGTAAAGAACGTTAGGTTGACTGTGTGCAGTCTCAGCATTGTGCAAGAGTAACTGTAAATAGCGTTAGGTTGACTGTGTGCAGTCTCAGCATTGTGCAAGAGTAACTGTAAATAGCGTTAGGTTGACTGTGTGCAGTCTCAGCATTGTGCAAGAGTAACTGTAAATAGCGTTAGGTTGACTGTGTGCAGTCTCAGCATTGTGCAAGAGTAACTGTAAAGAGCGTTAGGTTGACTGTGTGCAGTCTCAGCATTGTGCAAGAGTAACTGTAAAGAACGTTAGGTTGACTGTGTGCAGTCTCCGTATTGTGCAAGAGTAACTGTAAAGAACGTTAGGTTGACTGTGTGCAGTCTCAGCATTGTGCAAGAGTAACTGTAAAGAGCGTTAGGTTGACTGTGTGCAGTCTCAGCATTGTGCAAGAGTAACTGTAAAGAACGTTAGGTTGACTGTGTGCAGTCTCCGTATTGTGCAAGAGTAACTGTAAAGAACGTTAGGTTGACTGTGTGCAGTCTCCGTATTGTGCAAGAGTAACTGTAAAGAACGTTAGGTTGACTGTGTGCAGTCTCAGCATTGTGCAAGAGAAACTGTAAATAGCGTTCGGTTGACTGTGTGCAGTCTCAGCATTGTGCAAGAGTAACTGTAAAGAACGTTAGGTTGACTGTGTGCAGTCTCCGTATTGTGCAAGAGTAACTGTAAAGAACGTTAGGTTGACTGTGTGCAGTCTCAGCATTGTGCAAGAGTAACTGTAAATAGCGTTAGGTTGACTGTGTGCAGTCTCAGCATTGTGCAAGAGTAACTGTAAATAGCGTTAGGTTGACTGTGTGCAGTCTCAGCATTGTGCAAGAGTAACTGTAAAGAACGTTAGGTTGACTGTGTGCAGTCTCAGCATTGTGCAAGAGTAACTGTAAAGAACGTTAGGTTGACTGTGTGCAGTCTCCGTATTGTGCAAGAGTAACTGTAAATAGCGTTAGGTTGACTGTGTGCAGTCTCAGCATTGTGCAAGAGTAACTGTAAATAGCGTTAGGTTGACTGTGTGCAGTCTCAGCATTGTGCAAGAGTAACTGTAAATAGCGTTAGGTTGACTGTGTGCAGTCTCAGCATTGTGCAAGAGTAACTGTAAATAGCGTTAGGTTGACTGTGTGCAGTCTCAGCATTGTGCAAGAGTAACTGTAAATAGCGTTAGGTTGACTGTGTGCAGTCTCAGCATTGTGCAAGAGTAACTGTAAAGAGCGTTAGGTTGACTGTGTGCAGTCTCAGCATTGTGCAAGAGTAACTGTAAATAGCGTTAGGTTGACTGTGTGCAGTCTCAGCATTGTGCAAGAGTAACTGTAAATAGCGTTAGGTTGACTGTGTGCAGTCTCAGCATTGTGCAAGAGTAACTGTAAATAGCGTTAGGTTGACTGTGTGCAGTCTCAGCATTGTGCAAGAGTAACTGTAAATAGCGTTAGGTTGACTGTGTGCAGTCTCAGCATTGTGCAAGAGTAACTGTAAATAGCGTTAGGTTGACTGTGTGCAGTCTCAGCATTGTGCAAGAGTAACTGTAAATAGCGTTAGGTTGACTGTGTGCAGTCTCCGTATTGTGCAAGAGTAACTGTAAAGAACGTTAGGTTGACTGTGTGCAGTCTCAGCATTGTGCAAGAGTAACTGTAAAGAGCGTTAGGTTGACTGTGTGCAGTCTCAGCATTGTGCAAGAGTAACTGTAAAGAACGTTAGGTTGACTGTGTGCAGTCTCAGCATTGTGCAAGAGTAACTGTAAAGAACGTTAGGTTGACTGTGTGCAGTCTCAGCATTGTGCAAGAGTAACTGTAAAGAGCGTTAGGTTGACTGTGTGCAGTCTCAGCATTGTGCAAGAGTAACTGTAAAGAACGTTAGGTTGACTGTGTGCAGTCTCCGTATTGTGCAAGAGTAACTGTAAAGAACGTTAGGTTGACTGTGTGCAGTCTCAGCATTGTGCAAGAGTAACTGTAAAGAACGTTAGGTTGACTGTGTGCAGTCTCCGTATTGTGCAAGAGTAACTGTAAAGAACGTTAGGTTGACTGTGTGCAGTCTCCGTATTGTGCAAGAGTAACTGTAAAGAACGTTAGGTTGACTGTGTGCAGTCTCCGTATTGTGCAAGAGTAACTGTAAAGAGCGTTAGGTTGACTGTGTGCAGTCTCAGCATTGTGCAAGAGTAACTGTAAAGAACGTTAGGTTGACTGTGTGCAGTCTCAGCATTGTGCAAGAGTAACTGTAAAGAACGTTAGGTTGACTGTGTGCAGTCTCAGCATTGTGCAAGAGTTACTGTAAATCAAATTATTATTTTCATAAACAAATTAAAAAACTGAGAAAAACATTTAACTCCGTTAACTTCCAAAAGTTGTCATTTAAAGCATATGTCAGCTTAATTAGTTGTGCTCTTTTGTTATACTTTAATTCAAGGCAGTATAGATACAGAAGGATGAGTAAACAGCTGTGTGGCTACTCGAAAATAACATCTCCAGATTTGATCTGACTAGCGATCGATCGGCTAGCACGGCCTACTAATGTGAGCGCCGTGGTTGCTACGTTCTTGCAATCAATCTACTTGTAAATTATATCAGTGTGATACACAAAAGTATTACTTTTGTAGAGCCTTCCATATTTATTACGCAAAAGTCACTTGCTATAAATAGCATCAATCTACTTAAAAATTATATCAGTGTAAACAAAAGCATCACTTTTGTAGAGCCTTTCATACTCATTACGCAAAAGTCACTTGGTATAAATAGAGCTTAAACAATGACCACGAGTTGATTACTGGAAAATAAACCACGAGTGGGTATTTGCAGCCGCTTGGTAATTCACGAGTGTGCGGAGCACACGAGTGAATTACCAAGCGGCTGCAAATACCCACGAGTGGTTTATTTTCCAGTAATCAACGAGTTGTCATTGTTTAAGCTATTTATACAACGAACAACACGGGTCGAACATGCAGTCATGCAGACGACATTTTGTACGCAATTTCATTTCAGCCTAATCACTCAGAGTGTCAAATGCGCGTCATTCAAATAGTCCCTATTCTTTTACTTTATTCTTAGTCTCCGACTCGTCGGCATTATACTTGTCTGGTCTAGATATCGGACCCCATTGCTACGATTAAAACACAATAGCGTTTATATAGCTATTCTGACATTACATTCTGTGTTAAAATCATGTTTTTGTCAGCAACAAGGACCAGAATGGTCCATGTCGTTGATAGCAGACGACGGTTCCCTTTCCGCATGAAGCCACGGAAATAACCGAACATTGAAAAACCCATGGACATGTATTACGGAGAAAACTCGGGATAACCGGATGTTTAGCATTACGTCAATATGCTAGGAATCATATGACGTCATGACGTATCGTGCTTGCCTACGTAGATTGTATATGTTCGAAAGTCTGACTTCTGTTGTGAATTCGCGTGGTGAAGGCTGCGGTAAATCTGTAGATGATAAGAGAACAAGGATTGTCTCAGAAGAAACGACTAAATGTTTCAGACCGGTAACTTCATTTCAACATTGCACTGTATAATGGACGTTCTATGTGACAGGAGAGTTTGCTGATTTTGTGTTAAACATTGGAGAGATCGTCTGCTAGAATCAGAGATAGGTCGCTTCAGATTGCAGCTTCTGGAAATTTGCAAGGTTTGTTGCCTGTTAAAGAACTGGATTTTACACGTACAGTAAGCAACAACAAAAACACACACAAAGCAAATGGCATCGTCTGTCGACTATAGTCACAGAAACAAACCTGGCGAGGTATGCGTGTACTTCATACACGTCAGCCATTGTTGTTACAGTTTTGAGTCAACGCTGTACGTATTCTTCCGCAACAGGGTCCAATCGTCTGGGTTTCAAATGTTCTAAAAATAAATTCTAGTGTTGATTATTTTTTAGCCCTCTTTATTCTTACTTCGAATAATCCACGTGTGATTTTTGGTGTAATCAAAGTAGTTCGTTCTAATTTCTCACTTGTCTAAAAATAATCAACTAGATTTAATCCACCCCTCGGTTGCATTGCAGGAGTTGTATAAAGAGCATTAATGGTTTTGCTATTGTTCGCAGTCAGTTGTCTTCTGTGTGATAGAGTGAATCAAAAGTACAGTATTAGATACGATGTCGAATATTCAGAGACATGTTGTGCTTTGAACTTCTCTTTAGCATTTATGCAAAATAACTGTATACACAATGTTTTAAAAAGAATAAATGGAAAAAATAAAATCATCATTTGAAAAAAAATATATTTGTCTGAAGTCATGGTATACATTAATTATTGCAGACGACTGTCTTTCACTTTAGCTTTGTTTCGCATTAAGTTCAGCCCACACGAAAAAATAATATAAAACAAATGCAGATTTCTATTGTTATAAACTTATTTACGAGACATATTATTCACATCTGATCTTCTTTAAAAAAAAAAATTGATTGTGAGGTTAGAGCTACTCTAATGAAGCACTGCAACAAAAATCCTTTGACTGATTTCACATGCTTGTTTTGTGCTTGCTTACTGCATCTCACCCTCTCCCCATCCCCCGCCCTACCCCTACCTCTCTCTCCTCTCCCCATCTCCCGCCCTACCCCTACCTCTCTCTCCTCTCCCCATCCCCCGCCCTACCCCTACCTCTCTCTCCTCTCTCCATCCCCCGCCCTACCCCTACCTCTCTCTCCTCTCCCCATCCCCCGCCCTACTCCTACCTCTCTCTCCATCCCCCGCCCTACCCCTACCTCTCTCTCCTCTCCCCATCCCCCGCCCTACCCCTACCTCTCCCTCCTCTCCCCATCCCCCGCCCTACCCCCTACCTCTCTCTCCTCTCTTAATCCCCCGCCCTACCCCTACCTCTCTCTCCTCTCCCCATCCCCCGCCCTACTCCTACCTCTCTCTCCATCCCCCGCCCTACCCCTACCTCTCTCTCCTCTCCCCATCCCCCGCCCTACCCCTACCTCTCCCTCCTCTCCCCATCCCCCGCCCTACCCCCTACCTCTCTCTCCTCTCTCCATCCCCCGCCCTACCTCTACCTCTCTCTCCTCTCTCCATCCCCCGCCCTACCCCTACCTCTCTCTTCTCTCCCCATCCTCCGTCCTACCCCTACCTCTCTCTCCTCTCCCCATCCCCCGCCCTACCCCTACCTCTCTCTCCTCTCTCCATCCCCCGCCCTACCCCTACCTCTCTCTCCTCTCTCCATCCCCCGCCCTACCCCTACCTCTCCTCTCTCCATCCCCCGCCCTACCCCTACCTCTCCTCTCTCCATCCCCCGCCCTACCCCTACCTCTCTCTCCTCTCCCCATCCCCCGCCCTACCCCTACCTCTCCTCTCTCCATCCCCCGCCCTACCCCTACCTCTCTCCATCCCCCGCCCTACCCCTACCTCTCTCTCCTCTCCCCATCCCCCGCCCCTACCCCTACCTCTCTCTCCTCTCTCCTTCCCCCGCCCTACCCCTACCTCTCTCTCCTCTCCCCATCCCCCGCCCTACCCATACCTCTCTCTCCTCTCCCCATCCCCCGCCCTACCCCTACCTCTCTCCATCCCCCGCCCTACCCCTACCTCTCTCCCCTCTCTCCCCACAGAAGGAGAAACTCATGAATAATCAAAAGTTCTGAAAATGTTAAAATACAAAGAATTGTTACTAATTAACTAGTGGTTATTTTAAAAACCACAAAAAAACTAAATGGCTAATTTCAAGGTACTATGTAAAGTCAGAAAGACTAGTCTACGGGAATTTAGAAATATGACTATAGATAAGTTGCTATTAATACGCTTTTACAACCAGATATTTTAGATGTTGTAATGTGCGAACGTGTACTTTGTGTGTTTGTTTGTTTGTCCAAAAATGAAATCCGTTTAAAATGTTCGCTCTGATCTTTCAGAACAGGACAAAAGTAAAACACAATATTTTTATTTTATTATGATGTTGTTGCATTGCTGATATTACATTTGCCATATCAGCAATGCAACAATCATGCAGACAGTTCTGTTAGCGATTTACAAATCATACCGCAATAAATTATGCACATACAGTTATTTTAAACACAACACACGCTATTATTTTCTCATTAGTGTAGTCAAGTTAAAAGTGATTCGGGCAAAGTCAAAGAAATCATTGCTCTTTAAAAGTTAATTCTTTCACCAAGGTAAGATCAGAAAATCATTGATCAGCTTTTTTTAAAAGAGCATCAGAAAGTTTGAATGGAGTAACATTGATATTCACTTACTTTTTGCAGCGGCCAAGACATGAAGTTTTAAGTCCGACATAAAAGTCGGTTTTATATCCTTCCTTGATAAACAGGCCTGGCATGCGTAAAACTAGAAATTCTTTCCACCGATTTAAGCTTTTACAAGTACGTGGCAACATGATTCAATAATGTTTCATTTTGTTGTTGTTCTTGTTCAGATAATGATTTTGTTAAAAATATGCGGAGAGGATTATTCGTGAAAAAATACGCATAGTTGTATTTGTGATGTAGTGACGAGAACATATGAGCACATGAATCAATGCCAAAGAAAACAAAAAAAAATAACGCAGCTGTACTACTATACTTAATTACAAATTCCATTTTTGAACATAAAAGAATGGTACCCGTGTAAATACTCATTTAAATGCATCCATAAATGGAATGTATTCGAATACAGGTTAGTTTTGATCGGAAGTTTTAACAGAAACATCAGACACAAACCAGCAAAGTGAGTAACGTGTTAGAATTATAAAAAAAAAAATTAAAAAAAAATTTAAAATAAAAATCGATCTAAGTTAGATAAAGAGATTGCAAAAAATAAACAATCAAATAAATACTGCAAATGAATCAATAATTAAAATAGAATAGAGAGATAAAAAAAAAGATAAATAACTACAAAAAAGAACAACGGGTTTAACAGATTACATATCTTGGCTTGAAAATCCAGCGAACAGTTGTTATAATCTAAGTTGGGAGTAGAATTGCGTCTGCTGTGTGTGTGTGTGTGTGTGTGTGTGTGTGTGTGTGTGTGTGTGTGTGTGTGTGTGTGTGTGTGAGCATGTGTGTGTGTATCTGTGTCTGTGTGCGTACGTGCGTGCGTGTGTGTGTGTGTGTGTGTGTGTGTGTGTGTGTGTGCATGTGTGTGTGTGTGCGTGTGAGTGTGTGTACGTGCATTCTTGAGTAAGCATGTACTTGTATCTGTCTGTCCGTCTGTATGTTTGCTTTTTTGTCGTGTTTTATGTTTGTTTGTTTGTTGTTGTTTTGTGTTGCTGTGTGTGCGTTCCGTATGCATACGTTTCTTCATAGACTGTTCGCCCTGTCTTACACCTAGGTACAAGCGACGCCGCCTTGCCCTACAGACGAACCCAACCATGTTCAACGAAAGGATGAGGCAGACGTACTTGACAACCTCAAACATAAGCCGCTACTACTTCCAGCTTCTTCACCCCTTGTTTCTACAAATGTTAGTGAACTATGTCTCAAAACCGTAAGTCCAGTTCTAATTCAACTAAAGCTGCTTAACTATATGCCGTTTTCTTTAGAGCAAGCCGTTTAGTTCTAAATAAATGTGAAGCTCCTTAAGTTTTGTGTTGTGTTTTTAGAGCAAGTCTTGAGTCCAGTCTTAAACAAACTAAAGCTCCTTAACTCCTTGTAGAGGTCTTCAGAAGAATTCAGTTTGAAAGAGAAGCGGGTGTGCACAAACTACTGTCCGCTATTGTCAGCAAGCGACGAAAGAGGCACTGAAGGCAGACGAGAGGCGCCAGTGACAGCAGTATATGGTCAGTCAGTCATGTCCAGTGGGAGACAGCCGTACGTCGGACACGGCCCATCCACCCGCCGTTGAAGCACCCCGGGTGGTTTGTCCAGACGGGTGTTTACTGACCGCCGCGTAACGGTCGTCTGAGGCGGACAGTTGTGATTTTCGCGGAAGGCACTCACCCATAACGCTGTGCACCCCGAAGTCAAGACTTGACGAGGGTTCATTGCTTTGCACCCCGAAGACAAACCGTCATGTTCGTTTAAACAAGGAGCTGCAAAACTTGTGTCACCTTGGGTGTTGAAGTTGTGTCATCTCCCCTGTTCGTATTTCGTGGGTTTCTGCAATGCGCAAAATTCACACGCTGCCGATAGACTGAAGACTGTCGCCAGCAGTTAGAGACTGCAGACATCATGGAATTGGTGAGGATGAGTCGTGGGAAAGGGGTGTCGATAAAAGCTGTCCCCCGCTGCTGTGTGAGCCCAGAACAGCATGTGAGAGCCGTCAGATGAACATCGGGCTTTAGTGACTTTTGCTTTTCTTCCTGCTGCTTCTGTTTATACCTTTTGAAGATTTGTTCAAGTAAAGTTTGGGATATATTGTAAAATTGGACTTGGAGTATTTGAAAAATCAACGCGAAAAGTTTATTGTCCAGGTTAAAACAAAATCATATTGAGTCCACGGCGGAACTAAGCAGTCAGTGTTACTTGATCGTTTTCTCGTGTTTGTGGAAAATAAAGAATAACGGTGTTAAAAAAAATATATTGTCCGTTCAACGCAGGTTGTGATATTTGTGTATTACAGTGGAAATTCGGACAACGGTTATAAGACTGGTGCAAACTCGACCTAGTTCTAAATACCATCATCTGTTGGATAGTTCAGTCGTCAAATAACCATTTCAGTTTATCTAAAGATTTGACAATCCCGCCAAAAATCACTAGTTAGTGTTTTTCACAATTTATTACGGCATCACACCTTGACGTCATCACTATGACGCTACGGGTCAACATCCGCTGCTTGTTGTTCTACTGCCTGGTGCACATGAGCCACGTCTCTCTCGCCTGCATCCTACTCCTCAACGGATGGACCCCGCTCTCCGTCTACGACCGATCCGCCCTGGCAGACATCGTAGCATCGGGCGAAGTTCTCAGAACGTTCAAGGAGTCGAGAACAGAGCACGGAACCTACTCCGCAGAGATTCGACTCTTTACTATCCACAAAGGAGCGGAGTTCGTTCGTCAAGCGAAGGGCTCTTTCGACAGCGGAAGGACTGGAAGTGGAATGGTGTTCAACGTCAGCAACTTTGGCGACAAGGCCACGTGCTATGCTGACGTCACCGACGGGGAGCTGTACGTGTTCTTTTTGACCTTGTTTCAAGGTCGTCTGTCGGCCAAGTATGACGACATTTTTGGTGCTGTTGCTGACTATACGGAAGACAATGAGAAACAGGTCTTGGATTATTTGGGTGAGTACAAGAGGTTTTCTTTGAAGTGGTGTCTGTCTGTGTGTCTTTCTGTGTGTCTGCATGTCTGTCTATGAATATGTGTGACTGTGAGTCTGTCTGGCTATCGGTCTGTCTGTCTGGCTGTCTATATCATTATGTCTTCTGTATGTATGTCCGTATTTTTTGTCCGTACAATACTATCTTCCTATAAACCTTCAGAATCAACAATAAGGTACAGTGTATACACAAACATTTTTCAAATTTTAGAACGTTTGAAAGTATGCCGGTTAATTGTAAATGGACTGCATGCATTCATAACCCACTTATATTTATGATCTAGCTGGTTTTTGTGGGTGTTGTTATTATTATTTTATTTTTGTAATAAGGGATAACTATTATGAATTTATGAAGCTACTTCTGCGACTGGCGGTGATTTTGTAGATGATTTAGTTGGTCTGTCTTCTGTACTCGCCCTAGTCAATATCAGCGTAGAGAATATAACCGGCTTGTTCTATAGAACACTGTGCGTGTTTGTGGGCTTGGATAAGGGATCGAAGGATGAATATAGCCTTGCCATGGGTGGAAAGGGTGATATGGCGCAGGGGGGGGGGGGGGGGGGGGGGGAGGCCGTTAAGTCCAAGGGCATGTACCGCGATCATTTTTCTATCTTCACCATTTCTCCACCTCAAAACTACCCCTACGAATTGTATTTCAAAGATCACACTCGTGTGTGTGCGAACAATGTTAACAGTGGTAAGCCAAGTGCTGGTTTCAAATCGTCACGCTGAGTCAACATGTTGTAGAATCTCTATACATTTCTGTGCAAACAACGGATTTATGTCGCGTCTGAATCTTCTGATAATTATACGGCGTGAGTGGTGGTGATATCTGGCCCTGGCAGGTCATTTCTTTTCTGGGTGATTGTTGGTCGTGGGTGAGCCTGTTTGTCTGTCTGACTGTTTGGTTACCTGTCTGACTGTCTGTGTAATCGTAACATTCATTTTTGGATTTCACTTAATTCAGTCTGCTTTTGCTTTGAGCACGTTTAAAAACAAGTGTGCTCAAGAAAAAAGGCAAAGATGGGTTATGTGTGAACTTGCCGAACAGTATTCGTGGAGGGACTTTAAGCCTACAAATGTACCTTTGATTGTTTTAACAGATTCAGTGTTCTCTCTTTGACACTTTCTTCGTTTCATATTATTGTTGTGTTCGTCCCTCTTGCATGCGTCGTTTTCGCCAACTCCTCTGTTGTCTCTCCCTTTCTTCTTTATTTTGTTTCTGTTATGCCTTTCAGTCTAGTTCATCTTCTTCTTTCTTTGCTTTTGCTTTCTACATCTCTCACTGTCACGTGTCTATTACCTTCGTACCGGCGTTTTTTGTTTAGGGACCATAAAGTAGTCATTGAGAGTCGCATAGCTCTCACCCCAACGTCTTGGTTCCGCTAAATGCGTGTACATTCTAACTTGTCTAAGATTGAAGGTAACACACGTGTCTGTAGTATTTTGTATAACTGTTGTGTTGTACTTTTGCTAAATATTGTAGCAGTGTCATGGTGTTTTACGTGTACGTAACCTATTTAATAAACAAACAAAAAACATGTACTTTACACAGCATGGCCAGTAATAGCTCAACAACTTTCGTTCTTCCTGTTTTCACTTCTTTTCTTTCGTTTATTGAATTGTTGACTTTGCCTATGTATCACATGGCTTCTTGTCATTATTGTATACATAGATGCTTCATTAATTTGCTCTCGGGGTTTTGAATTATTTGGAATGTACATCCCACGTAGAAGGAGAAAGACAGGGGACAAAATCAAAGCAATCAAACAAGGACGTTGGGAAGGGGGGAGGGGAGGCTTTTTATAGAATCGTAACATTACAAAATATGTCTGTGCTTAAACACAGAGACAAATATTTATACATGCAATTCAAACAAAAAGTGGCTTTGTCTCATGAATAAATGTATCTCCAGCTTATTAGACACACACAAAGCAGCCACCACACTTTAAAAACTCAGCTCCCACTTTCCCCAATAAAGGGATATGTGGTGTTGTCGCATATTGTAGCTTTCTCAGACGTGTGGTGACTTATCTCCGGGTAAATATATCCGTATATCCCTGAGCAAGCATAGAGAAGGATTTGAAGGTGATATAAAATAAATCCCCTCTGATCCTACCCCATTCGTAACCATGGTGAAAGTAAGGAAATTGGAGCAAGAGTCAAATTCGAAACATTCTTAGCTAATCGCTCCTCCAACAAACGATCTTTGTGATACGGAAACTCCGTCTTCTCTTGACTGTTGTTGAGATTGTGCATGCCTGTGTGTTGTTGAGAAAGTGCTGTGCTAGTAAGCCTAGAACCTTTTTTTATGAACGCAGGTGTTGCTTCCTATAAACAACACACAATCAAAATCAAACAAAATAATGCCGGTTATTTTCTATGGCTCCTTTGCCTGGGTGGTGATGACTCCATTTTTATGGAAACATGTTCTCTTGTTATTCTTCATCCGTCGCGATATAACCTTCGTGGTTGAAAACGACGTTAAACACCAAATAAAGAAAGAAAGTTATTCTTCATTCAATTTTGCTGATTTGTTTTGCACAACAATAATATGAATTAATGATTTTAACTTATAGGTTTTTCATGACACTATTATCAATACTAAAAAAAAAAATTGAAAAAAACCCAAGATCACTACTATTATGCCATCTTCATTCTTCGCTGCTCGATGTTTTCAACCCAAAACAAGGCCAGGAGAAAGGAGAAAAATATGCGAACGGTTTCGCAAATGTTCGCCCGTTATTCAATTTTCTCTGACGAAGAATTACCTAAACTGCTACTGCCTTGTTACCCACCCAAAAAAAGAAAATTAAGAAAAATAAGAAGGACCGACAAAAATTCAGAGCTGGAGAGAACGGAAAATGTAAAATAAAAAAAATAAAAAAACAAATAGAGAAAAACAAGTCGCGTAAGGCGAAAATACAACATTTAGTCAAGCTCAGTCGAACTCACAGAATGAAACGGAACGCATTGCATTTTTTCCGCAAGACTGTACACTCGTAGCATCGTCTGTCCACCGCTCGTGGCAAAGGCAGTGAAATTAACAATCCAGAAAAGCGCGGTAGCGGTTGCGCTGAGGAGGTTAGCACGCTTTTCTATATCTCTATTCTTTTTAACTCTCTGAATGTGTTTTTAATCCAAACATATCATATCTATATGTTTTTTGAATCAGGAACGGAAAATAAGATGAAATTGTTTTTAAATCGATTTTGGAAATTTAATTTTAATCATAATTTTTATATTTTTAATTTTCAGAGCTTGTTTTTAATCCAAATATAACATATTTATATGTTTTTGGAATCAGAAAATGATGAAAAATACGATAAATGTAATTTTTGATCGTTTTATAAAAAAATAATTTTAATTACAATTTAAAGATTTTTAATGACCAAAGTCATTAATTAATTTTTAAGCCTCCAAGCTGAAATGCAATCCCAAAGTCCGGCCTTCGTCGAAGATTGCTTGGCCAAAATTTCGATCAATTTGATTGAAAAATAAGGGTGTGACAGTGCCGCCTCAACTTTTACAAAATGCCGGATATGACGTCATCAAAGACATTTATCGAAAAAAAGGAAAAAAAGGCTGGGGATATCATGCCCAGAAACTCTCATGAAAAATTTCATAAAGATCGGTCCAGTAGTTCACTCTGAATCGCTCTACATACACACACACAGACACACACACACACACACCCACACACACACACACCCACACACACACACACACACACAAACACACACACACACACACACACACACACACACACACACATACACCACGACCCTCGTCTCGATTCCCCCTCTATGTCAAAACATTTAGTCAACCTTGATTAAATGTAATAAAAAAAATGAAACAAAAACAAAAACTCAGAAAACAAAATCTGTCAGCACTTTCAACGGTGTCGGCCGCTTATTCAATTTTCTTTGATTACGGATTACGTACACACCTAGGGCCCTATTACCTGCCCTGGTCCAAAAAAAGAAAAGTCGTACACGCACACAAGTCTTATGTTCGCAAGCACTGGCACCTCGGCGCTTCATTAGGGTGTTAAATATGGTTGCTCCTGCCTCTCATGTTCTCATTAACGGCGAATATCGCTGGGGGCAAATTTACTTTCAACGTCAGTTGTATCTCTCACCGCTGTGTTGGCTCTTTTTGTTGTGGGCTGGTTTCTTACCAAGATTTTTCATGACACCTCAGACGCAGTAAACTCCCACCGCGGATTTCTGACTGTAATGTGTGGCGTCATTGAGAAAGCAGAGAAATGGTCACGTGACGTTTCAGTAAGTAGTGAGTTGGTTGCTATATATAGATGAGTTAGAAAGCAAATACATGTATATATGCAGACAACTTTCGTCGTCGTCACGTGTCCTCCTCCTCCTCCTCCTCCTCCTCCTCCTCCTCCTCCTCCTCCTCCTCCTCCTCGTCCTCCTCATCTTCATCTTCATCGTCGGCGTCGTCATCATCATCATCATCATCATCATCATCATCATCATCATCATCATCATCATCATCATCTTCTTCTTCTTCTTCTTCTTCTTCTTCTTCTTCTTCTTCGTCTTCTTCTTCTTCTTCTTCTTCTTCTTCTTCTTCTTCTTCTTCTTCTTCTTCTTCTTCTTCTTCTTCTTCTTCTTCTTCTTCTTCTTCTTCTTCTTCTTCTTCTTCTTCTTCTTCTTCTTCTTCTTCTTCTTCTTCTTCTTCTTCTTCTTCTTCTTCTTCTTCTTCTTCTTCTTCTTCCAAGGAGTTGCCATGAGTGTGTTATCTGTTGCGTGACGTGACATTAATGTGTCTATTGTCGGGTGCTAGGGTGATGTGTTCTTGGTTTGGGCTGACGTCTAAGAAACACTAGCCGCCTGTTAAAGTCGTTAGTGAGATGACGCTGGGGGAGAAACTTTAACTAACTTGGCACTCCCCTTTTGTTGGCCTCTTGCTTTTCTTTCACTTTTTGTATTTCTATTTTTTCCTCCTTTTGACTAAATGTTTTAACACAGAGGGGGAATCGAAACGAGGGTCGTGGTGTATGTGTGTCTGTGTGTGTGTGTGTGTGTGTTTGTGTGTGTGTAGAGCGATTCAGAGTAAACTACTGGACCGATCTTTGTAAAAGTTCCTGGGCATGATATCCCCAGATGCTTTCTTCATTTTTTGAATAAATGTCTTTGATGACGTCATATCCGGCTTTTTTGTAAAAGTTGAGGCGGCACTGTCACACCCTCATTTTTTAATAAAATTGATTCAAATTTTGGCCAAGCAATCTTCAACGAAGGCCGGACTTTGGTATTGCATTTCAGCTTAGAGGCTTAAAAATTAATTGATAATGTTGGTCATTAAAAATCTGAAAATTGTAATTAAAATTACTTTGTTATAAAACGATCCAAAAACAATTTCATCTTATTTAACATTATTTGCTGATTCCAAAAACATATAAATATGTTATATTAGGATTAAAAACAAGCTTTGAAAATTAAAAATATAAAAATTATGATTAAAATTAAATTTCCGAAATCGATTTAAAAACAATTTCATCTTGTTCCTTGTCGGTTCCTGATTCCAAAAACATATAGATATGATATGTTTGGATTAAAAACACGCTCAGAACAAGCGGTGGACAGATGATGCTACGAGTATAAGCCTACGGTCTTGCGGAAAAAATATGCAGTGCGTTCAGCTTCATTCTGTGAGTTCGACTGAGCTTGACTAAATGTTGTATTTTCGCCTTACGTGACTTGTTCTTTCTTTCTTTCTTTCTGTCTTTCTTTCTTTCTTTCTTTTTTTCTTTCTGTCTTTCTGTCTTTTCTGTCTTTCGTTCTTTCTCTCGTTCTTTATGTCCTTCTTTCTATCTATCTTTCTTTCTTTCTGTCTTTCTGTCTTTCTGTCTTTCTGTCTGTCTTTCTGTCTTTCTTTCTGTCTTTCTTTCTGTCTTTCTTTCTGTCTTTCTTTCTGTCTTTCTTTCTTTCTTCCTTTCTTTCTTTCGGAAGAAACTTTAACTAACTTGGCATTCCCTTGTGTTGGCCTCTTGCTTTTCTTTCACTTTTTGTTTCTGTTTTTTTCCCCTCCTTTGGTTTAAACAAAACTTTATTCAATTTTAATCATGACAAGAACAATGCATGGATGATTACATACTCAAGCATATAATGCTTATTTTAAGCAATCATAATAATTACAAAATAAAGGTTTCCTTCTCTCTGTTTTTCTTTCTTTCTTTTTATCTATCTTTCTTTCTTTCTTTTTTTCTTTATTTCTTTCTGTCTATCTATCTTTCTTTCTTTCTTTATTTCAGAAAAAAAACTTTAACTAACTTGGCACTCCTCTTTTGTTCGCTTCTTGCTTTTCTTTCTCTTCTTTTAATTTTTTTTGCTCCGTCTGGATATTTTTGATTTTTTTGCACTTTTGTGTATCTTGGTGCAACTTGATCATTCTTTTCTGAGAAATGGTAACGTCGAATTTTTTTTACCGTGTTTTCAAAACAAATGGGACTCCTGCTTCTTGACTGCTTCTTTTTCTCCGTCTTCCTCTCTTCTCTTGCCAAATGTAAGTTCTTGCAACTTTGGAGTTTAGTTATTTTTCAAAAACAAACTCTATCTATCCCCTCTTTGTTTTTGTTTTCTCTTGTCTCTGTCTCTTTGTCTGTCTGTCTGTGTGTCTGATTGTGTGTCTGTGTGTCTGTGTGTCTGTCTGTCTGACTGTATGTCTGACTGTCTGTCTGGCTGTATCTGTCTCCCTGTCTCTGTCTCTCTGGCTGTGTGTCTGTCTCTCTGTCTCTGTCTCAGGTTCTCTCTCTCTCTCTCTCTCTCTCTCTCTCTCTCTCTCTCTCTCTCTCTCTATCTATCTATCTATCTATCCTCTTCCTCCTCCTCCTTCTTCTCTTCCTCTGAAGCCGCCCTCCTTCTATCAGGAGTAAAGTTATCCATGCTTAAATAATGCCAACAGACAGTAATCACAGTACCCCTCCACCACCACCAATTCCTCTGTTCAAAAGATTGTGAGAAACGTAACTCTTTTGAAGCTAAGCGTAACCATTAAGAACAGATTTTCTGGAGGTATTGTTTTACCTGGGCTGAGGCTTGAGAGTGACAGCCGACCATATTCGATTCCTTTAAGCGGATTAAGGCACAGAGAACATGTTGAGATTGCCGTCAAAGTTTGAAGTGCTTGGTGAAATTTGAGTCTGGTGGTGAACCCCACCTCTAGTCCTTTCTGTATCTTCGGTTCTTGAGTTCTCCTTTTTGTTTTGTCCTTTAATAATTATGCGCGTTCTTTACCGCTAAAGCGCAAAGTTTAATGGCATACTTACGTTTTTAAAGTGTTGTTTCCATCATGTGTAATTTGCTCTCTACTACTACTGCTGCTACTACCGTAAAATCCCTAGCAAACGCCCACCCTCCCTCCGCACAGATTTCGGGTAAAAGTAGGGGGTGGGCGTTTGCAAAATAAAGTGTCATCACATTTTCACGAGAAAATAAAAGGTGATACAACCATGTGAGTTATGCAATGTTAATGAAAAATAAACACACCGTTTGTTTACACAAATTAAGATCAACGATCTGTGATAGAAAAAAAAGAAGAAAAAAGAAGAACACAAATGACCTTGATTCTTTAAATTCTCAGAATAACGTCAGCACAAACACAGTTTCTTCTCTTGTTTGGAGATCTGGTAGGGTTGATGATCATGATGGGCTCATTCTAGTCCTTCCAAGTCAACATCATCGTCTTCACTGTCGTCTCCACTCTCAGCTTCTTCTGGAGCATCTCCATTGCCGTGATTGCGGGCAGGATAGCGCCGATTTCATCTGGAAACCACTCAAGTATTTCATCCATGGCGTTTGAAATTGGGCACCTGAGAAAGGACGTAACAATCGTTTCAGGTCGTATGTTCTCCCACGCCCTGCTGACCCAGTTGATGACGTCTTGCCTTCTAGGCTGCTTGAGGTTGCCAGCAGCTGTCGGTGGTCTTGCTTCTCTCAGTCCACTCAACCCAGCAGTCTCTGATGCCATATTTAAAAGGTGTGGCAAAACCGACATCGACTGGCTGAGCTAAAGCTGTGCTGCCTGCAGGCACAAAGACCAAGTCAACTTGGTTTAAGCGTGTTTTATTAATTTTCTTGTATACACGTTTTAAACATTAACAACATTAAGAACGTTAACAAGCAGACTGCTTATGGACAAACAGTCAACTTGCTGTGCGGCAAGCGCTTCTCTGATTTCCTGGGTCTTGTGAGCCCTGTAGCAGTCCAGAAGTAGGAGGCGACGCTCGTCTGCTGGCCTAAGATCACGCTGAATCCAGGTCAGGGTGTGGTGTTCCTTGTCATCCATCCATTTGTGGATGCATACAAACGCACATTGTCTGGTACTCTCAACTGGGGTATGACGCGAGGTGGAATGTGTCCGTTTCTCTCCCGAAACCCCCCCCCCCCAAAAAAAAAAAAAAAAAAAAAAAAAATAATAATAATAATAATCCGGGGTGGGCGTTTGCTAGGTAGTGACCCCTCTGCACAACGTTTGGCCCAAAGTGGGGGGTGGGCGTTTGCTACATACTGGGCGTTTGCTAGGGATTTTACGGTACTACTACTTCTACTACTACTGCTGCTGCTGCTGCTACTGCTACTGCTACTTCTACTTCTACTGCTGCTACTGCTACTGCTACTGTTGCTGCTGTACTATCTCTATCGTCAGAAGTTGTGCCAGTCTGTCCCTCTCTATACCAGTGCGTTGAGGCTAGAAGTAGTACATTATTTGGCTCAATTCAATTGCCTCAATGTTATTCTCAAGTCTTTTAGCATCAAACATGTTTGCTTTAATCTGATCATCATCTTCTCATAAAGCATATATCCCCTTTCATTTGTTCTCTGACATTATTCGCGTTCAACTAATAAAAATGTTTTTCTGTGTTTTTGCGTAACGAAAACGCATCAGGAACATGAGAACAGACGTTTTCATTATGAAAATGGCTTTGTTCGGCCCCAAAATAGGTCTGGCTTCAGCTCCTAAATGAAGGTGGATACTCACATCGGATAGTTCGTAATTCTTAGCTAAACGCCACTAGCCTAATACACCGATAGAGAGAAAAAGATTGGGGGAAGGGTGTAGGTTGGTGTTAGGAGGATAGGGGGTGGGGGGGGGGGGAGTAGAGAGACAGATGCTTCGGGGTAAAGTTAGTTCTGAAATGTGTGTGTGTGTGTGTGTGTTGGTTTCTCTGTGTCTTTGTTTGTGTGTGTGTGTGTGTGTGTGTGTGTGTGTGTGTGGGGGGGGGGGGGTCCTATGTGTGTCTGTTAAACTTACTGTGTAATTATGCCTCTATATGTCAGGAAGGTGGTACCCCGGCCTTGCTGAAGCCTGATTTTCACTGATAACTCAAAACAAAGATTTCTGTCAATGTTTTATTTGTTTTACCAAAACATACACATTTTAGCCATGACTCAGACAGACGTTTTTCTCTAAAGACCCAGTTAGACATATTCTGCAGACCTGTCAATTCATAGAAGCGATCAAATTTCTTCCAAGACCTGTTTCCCCCGCTACCCAATTTATTCTGGCTAACCGAGACGACTGGCACGCGCGCTGCACGCGCTTTACTGCCACTGTGACAGACTGCCAACAGGTGCGGGACAGCCGAGACTGGATACACTTCTTTCACCCGATCTCCCTAAAGCCTACATAAAGACCCTGGGGGGGGGGGGGGGGGGGTAAGAGAGAGAGAGAGAGAGAGAGAGAGAGAGAGAGACAGACAGACAGACAGAGAGACAGACAGACAGACAGACAGGCAGACAGACAAACAGGGAGCAAATACTTATTTGCTGCTGACAAGACAAATTACGAGCAGAATATTTCCGCAGGTATACAGCGTTTCATCGTGATGTGTTGTGTGTGAGTGTGTGTGCTGTTTTTCTTTCTCATTTTTTGTTAAGGCGAAGAGAGTATTTTAGAATGGATCCGGACCCAGTATTAAAAAAAAACTAAAAAAAAAAACCACCTAACTTATGATTCGGTTTATTTACTGAAACATGGAACACTTGCGTTCAGTGGAGTATCGCTTATTTTTGTCATTTTTGAGTGGAAAGTACAGTGCAGAACTTCCAAGACACTGAAACGCAAATAATAGTATCAAGTGCAAGACAATAATTTTGTTCCGCAAAAAAAGAAAATTAAATCAATCAACAAATCAATCAATAAATCAATCAAGAAGTCAATAAATCACTAAATCAATAAATACATGTATTCAACAGGTTTGCTTTGAATGGAACGTATTGTTGAGAACGTCATTTTGGTCTTGAAGAAAATAGTTATTTGTTTGCTTTTTCTTCTTTGTTTTGCCTCCGTGAAGACAGGCGCTGGTCACGCTACGATGAAAACAATGCAGCTTTTGTAGGAAAGATGCAGATACGCAGTCTCCCATGAAGGGCGAAATAGAAAAAGTCACATAGAAGACGTCAGATTTCTGGCCTGCTCGCTTACTCGCTTGCTCGCTTGGCTGACTTCACCGCTCCCGGCAACACACACTTGCCAAAACAGTCACATCTTATGACGCGACGTCGACCTTAAGTATGCTCAGAGTCTGGGTTGGTTGAAGAATCGGTGTTAGGCTCAAAGTCTGTGCTGGTTGGAGAATTAGTGTTAGGCGCTAAGTCAGTGCTGGTTGGCGAATTAGTGCAATGCTCTAAGTCTGTGCTGGTTGGATCATTAGTGTTAGTCTCTAAGTCTGTGTTGGTGGAAGAACAAGTGTTAGGCTCTAAGTCTAAGTTAGGCTCTAGGCCAGTGCTGCTTGTAGAATAAGTGTTATGGATTTGTTCAGTGTGGAACTGATATTGATTTAGATACGTACCAAACGCGAGGATGGACAACTAGAAAGAAATTGTGTGACAACTTCGTGGTCTTGTTCTCACGCCGCGTCCAGACAATGTTGCTTGCATTGTATTTTCAATCAATCAATCAATATGAGGCTTATATCGCGCGTATTGCGTGGGTACAGTTCTAAGCGCAGGGATTTATTTTTTTATTTTTTATTTTATTTTATGCAATTTATATCGCGCACATATTCAAGGCGCAGGGATTTATTTATGCCGTGTGAGATGGAATTTTTTTACACAATACATCACGCATTCACATCGGCCAGCAGATCGCAGCCATTTCGGCGCATATCCTACTTTTCACGGCCTATTATTCCAAGTCACACGGGTATTTTGGTGGACATTTTCTCGGTGTACGTTTTGTTAAACACGTATAATTTATGAATTAGACTAAGTATCCAGGTATTACTGTGTTGGAGTTAATATATCCATTTCGGAGATGATTAATCGCCTTTGAAAGCATTCATCATTTGTCCATAGTTTATTTCAACGCCGGTCCTTGTCAGAGCTTCTAGTTATCTCATCCCGGACATATCTGTTAACAAAAAAAAAAAAGAGTATATATTTATTAATTGGTCTCCGTGAAAGTTGCATCACCTTTAAAGTGATCCAATTGAAAAAGTCTGGAAGAACACTTTTTCTCTACCATAGCCCTGTGTTGAACAGCAGCGAAAAGTTGACCACTTTTCCTGTTTCACTACTTAAAAAATTAGATCTCCTCGTTCGTGTATCCTTTACTGGATCTACAGGCTGGTACAGAGCATTACCTCCCTTTAGGCTTTTTCAAATTTTGCTTGAATTTCTTTTGTCTAAATTTCTAAATTCTTTCTTGATAAATTTAGTTTCCACTCTTTGACCTTAAATCAAAGAGTTTCCCTTCACTCAGAGAGTGGTTTGATTCTTGGTTGGATATCATGGGTTGACAACTTTCGCCATATCTACCATCAGACCACTGATGAGACACATGAGTGTCGAAACACGTGTCTGGTCACGGTAGTAAAACAATGGTCCTCCTCTGGACTAGTTTCCTCTGTTGATACTCTCCCTTCGGGGCAGATTCTCTTTGTGAAACTCGGTCCCGTCCGAGGAGGGTCTGATTTCCCCCAATAGGGCTGTCTGTGAAGGGACACATTTTTTTGTTTCCTCTCTCTTTTGCTCTGCTAAGAGATTTTAACAAATCTCAGAAGAAAGTCTCTTCTGACTTTCAATTGTTTCTTTCACAACTTCTGATATATATATATAATTTTATTTTACTTTTTTTGGTGTATTGTTTCATTTCATTTCATTTTTTTGGTGGGTCTTTTAAATTTCATTCTTCGAAAAATCAGTTATTGATAAGTAGTAATTTATGTTTCAAATATGTCACTACTCCCACGCCAAAACCCTGACGTCTGTTCCCTTTGTGTTTCTCTGTTCTACCCCGTCCCCGCGGCTCCCACCACCACCACCATCTCATACCCCAGGGCTCTCCTCTCTTTCTCATCCACACCTTTCTGAAGTGTCTCTCCACGATCTCTAATTGGCTACTGGGGTCGTTAAATTTTAATTTCATTCCCTCCAATGCTAATTATTTGTCAAGGGTTAATCGAGTCCTCGCCACTTTTTGTTTGCAGTGTGAAGATATTTCACTTACAAACTCTCTCTCTCTCTCTCTCTCTCTCTCTCTCTCTCTCTCTCTCTCTCTCTCTCTCTCTCTCTCTCTCTCTCTCTCTCTCTCTCTCTCTCTCTCTCTGTGTCTCTGTTGTCTCTGTCTCTGTCCTTGTCTCTGTCTGTCTGTCTCTCTCTCTCTCACTCACTCTCTTTTCTCTCTGTCTCTGTCTGTCTGTCTGTCTGTCTGTCAGTCTCTCTCTGTCTGTCTGTCTGTCTGTCTGTCTCTCTCTCTCTCTCTCTCTCTCTCTCTCTCTCTCTCTCTCTCTCTCTCTTGTCCAGAAGTGTATGGCGTTTTACACTAGTGCGTCGTGCAGCTCTGGGTAATTTAGACGTAATGGGAGCACAATACTTAATGAGCCATTATTGTCAGAGGCAACTACTTTAAGTTAATGAGCCATTATTGTCAGAGGCAACTACTTTAAGTTAATGAGCCATTATTGTCAGAGGCAATCTTTTTCGCATTGTGTCCCTCTTAACCTCGAGAGACGTTCTGCAATTAGAACTAGTCTTAATAAGTTTAAAACGGCGCCCTTGATTGGTTTTAACATGTAATGCGTTGATGATCTGGTCCCACCATGTTCCTGTCACGGGTTTTTCTCTTCCCTAGATTAGTCTGTCTTCTACCACGGGACCAGGCTATCTTAAAAAGAAGAACGAAAGAAAAAGAAGGAAGAAAAAAAGAAGAAAAAATAGGAATATATAGATAAATACATTAATAACTGGACAAATAATCAATACATATTTCAATAAAACATAGGCACTCTTGCGTCCGTGTGAAAACAAAGTCACATGTATTACTTGCACTGCTTTCACGCAACAAAGCATGCAGAACATGCCCGTCACTCCAAAAACTAACAAACAAAAACAACAACTCTGCCCCCTCTACCATCATCCCTATCTTTTCCCCCGGGACATGATGTCAGGAGGCAAAGGAGAGATCGACTCGTACTTCCCATGGGAAAGTCAATGCAGACAAAAGGCACGTTCAAAAAAAGAAAAACAAACCTCAATAACACAGTTACGGTCGAACGGTCAATCGGAGGTGGCTGTTTTCAACGTGTCAGGTTCCTGGCAATAGATACGGACTCATCTTTGCAGCGTTCCGTGAGAACTTGCACAGGACAATAACTGTTTTTAAGCTAGTCCGTGGGAAGACCTTGGGTCAGCCGAACACATCTTGTCAACCAAGATATGTCATGGGATTCGAAGAAAATGTTTCGCTTTGAGCAAACCTTTAATTATAACTTGCAATATTGTGACATAATTATGTACACATATTATATTAGGATCCCGACATGCTTAATTATGTTAGCCGGTCATTTAAAGTTTAACCAAAAAGAACACAGTTAGTGTTTTAAATGATTAAATAGTAAATGAGAATGAGAATCACTGACAGTAGAGTGACATGATATATACAACAACTTCCTTATGTGCAAAACAAAGCAAAACATTGACACCGAAAGAAACGTAAGAAATGAACTCATGCTTTACTTAACACATAAACTAGTTTATAACCAAAACAAAAGCCAAATCACAAACTGAAAAAACCGGCATGAAAAACAGGTCATCACATTCAGACAAACAAAAGAATATACCAACACACAGATATGGATGCCTTAATTACCTTTGAACTTACTTTCTCCGTGAATTACCAGTGTATACTAGAGTAATACGGTGTGTAACGACAAAACAATAGATGAAGTCATATCGTATTGTACTCATGCGACCTCCCCCTGTTTTTAAACAAAGGAGAATGTCCCTGAATCCTCTCCTTTTTGCAAAGTTCATTGGGGCGTAAACATGTTGACTTTTGAAGTCTAGACACCAACAGTTAAAGCCGTTGAAGAGTTCGCCAGTGACCTCAAAGCAAAACAGTTGCGGCTTGCATATTTTATTTCAAAACAAAAGCTGAGTGTTTTCCAAAGTTGTAACAACAAAGAGTTGTGTTTGTTTTCACGCCCACCTGGAGGTGCTAGTAAATCCAAGGTGACTGTTTGTTTTCACGCCCACCTGGAGGTGCTAGTAAATCCAAGGTGACTGTTTATTATTGTATCGTGTGTCTTTCTGTTCTAAGAATAAAGAAAATGTTGGTTGCATGAAATGTGTTGAATGAACTTCTTGCATGCAACTATTTTTGTTTTCAATTTATTTATTTATGTGTTTATTAATGGTTTTTTTCTTATTTTCTTTCTTTTTTCTTTCTTTATCTATGTATTTTATTTATGTATTTATTCATTCATTCCCTCATCCATTCATTCATTCATTCATTTATTCTTTTATTCTTGTATTCATGTATTTATTTATTTATTTACTTATTTACTTTTGTATTTATTTATTTATTCATTTATCTATGTATTTATTTATCTTATGAACGTATACATTTTTATATAATGTATCTGTGTTTGTTTCTTGTTTGTTATTTGTCTGTTTGTGTGTTGATCTGTTAATTGACTTATATATCTATTTTATTATCCATGTCATCTACACATACTGATGTGTTTCAAATAACTATTATGTGTGGTTTTTCGCATTTCATAACCGAAGAATTCCCTATCCTCATTTACACATGAAAGAAAAAGTTAGGCAACCTTACACCACATGGCTTGGGATGGCACACGCCCACATAGACACATCAAAGAAAGAGAGGTATCAATGTCCACGCCTGTACAGTTTTAAGAAGAAAGTTTTAGAAGAACCCAGACAAAAGTTGGGATAGCCTACACCAACACCTACTGAATAAGCCATCAGAGGCCTCTCACTTTCAATCTCATCCTTGAAAAGGTGAAACTAACAGACGAGAGGTGACGCTATCGTCTGATGAAAGCCGATGACGTCGAAGATAAACACCTTCGGTTATCGCCCATTTTCACGAGTCGTTTCCCCTTGAGGAGAAATTTGCCAGTCGAGTGGAAGAGAAAGGGAGACAAACGACCCCGACTTCGCCCGTTTGTCTTTCCTTTGCCCAACACTTGCTTCGCGGAGCTTTGTTGAGTCCATCAATCGTAGAGGCGAAAATGTGTCGGACTACATCTTAGGATTGTTTGTGAGTGGCTTCCCTTTCCTGTCTTGCTCAACGTCATTTCCGCTTCACTTACTGCTGCCTCAGGGCGCATGCGTGAGCGTGAGCCGCGTTTTTTTTCCCGTCAGGGCTGGATTGATGAGCGAGGAGGGGAGATAGGTGTAAACGTGATTGATTCGTCAGTTGCTCAGACACTGTAGGTGCAGAGGGTAGATTAAGCCAAGGGTCTGGGCTTCAGGTGTAACAAACTTCGGTATGTAATGGCAGAGAGGTGTTTTTTTGTGTGTGGAGGTTGGAGGTGCACAACTATTAACGTTGCTTTGAACTCGCTATCTTTTCCATCGTTTTTACTTGCTACATTTCTCTTAGCATCACGGTAGAGAGAAAAAAGAGAGGTAGAAGAAGAAACATGAAAGAAGAAAAAGAAAAGACATATAACACTAGAAACAACGTTGGCGCTTTTCGAAGGTTTGGACTGTGACTTGTCTGTCTGTCTGTCTGTTGGTCGGTCTGTCGGTCTGTATGTCTGTCTGTCTGTCTGTCCGGCTCCTCGGTCCCTCCAAGTGCGTGTGTCTGATTGTCTGTCTAGCTGTCTTTCATTCCATATTATGCTTCCTGTTTGTATTTCTTTGATTGTCTTACGGTCTCTCTATTCATTTGCATCGACAGAAATGAAAAATTGTGCATGCAGCATATATTATGGTTGAACAAAAATAGGGCTTTTGAAGAAAGAAGAAGCTAGGCGAGGAGTAACGGGAGTGGTAACATTAATGACGTACAAGAGAGGTAAGTTGCGTACTGTCTTACACGAAATGAGACAGGTAACAGACTACCTGGCCTGCTGAATTAGTCAATTAACACTTTTACGACATCTTAATTAAAACGCATAAAACCCGTTAACCATTATCAAGAGAGGAGTCAGTACAAAGCCGACGTTAACGTTTGAAGACGGAGATAATGACGTCGAGGCGTCGTCACTATCCCTTTACACCTGGTTAATTAACAGTTTTATTCGATTACATACATCAAACAACATTGGCGCTAAAATGTTGCACTAGAAAGTGAACGTGCTATTAACTTGTGTTTGATGAGAAATAAGGGAGTGCTGTGTACGTGATGAGAAATAAGGGAGTGCTGTGTACGTGATGAGAAATAAGGGAGTGCTGTGTATGTGATGAGAAATAAGGGAGTGCTGTGTACGTGATGAGAAATAAGGGAGTGCTGTGTACGTGATGAGAAATAAGGGAGTGCTGTGTACGTGATGAGAAATAAGGGAGTGCTGTGTACGTGGAAAACACGGGGTTGAACAACTAAAAGTTCAGTTTTAGGTGTTGACAATACATTGTCGGGACATACTCCGGTTTTAAGTGCTGATACGTACAAGATATTATTGTGTACCTCGTTTTGGAAGATTTGCTTAATTTTAATCTCAGGTAAAATAATGTTTATGAATCTATATTTAGCAGTAAGAATAACAATGACGACACATGATTTCTTGTCAAAAACAATGATAGCATTTTAACATGAAAAGTTGTCCTTGACACATCGAAACCTGCTTGTCAGCCATAATTAACCAGAAAAAGCTTGTATAGGATTGTTAAAAACAATTGGACACAACAATAACACGCTAAACGCATTCATAATTATGCTAACAAGCGTAGAGATTGTTACCAAAGTTCAGGTGCAATTATTTAAATGTAAATATTATTCAATTATTTGAACGAACCGTTTTGTTTTGTAAATAGTTAAAAGTTCCAACAACACACCTTTTCGTGTTTTGTTTATATTTAAATTCAAGTTACGAAATGATGACCCATGATTTTGTCAGCACCGATAAGAGAGACATTTTGTGTGGGGCAGAAGTGATTTCTCCATTTCTCGCCGATTGACCATGTCGCAACTTGAAACCCGCAAGTAAACAAGCGGCACTGACACAGGTAAACAGAGGAAGAGGAGAGGAGTGGTTGTACCCGTCCGTTAGACTCGACACCCGGGGTGGCTGACGGTACCCGTCCGTTAGACTCGACACCCGGGGTGGCTGAACAATATTAACCTCTCGCCTTCTCCGTCATTCTAGCCCGGTACCCTTGGGGCACCGGTGGGTTATTGCCGATTAAGCCTAACGTGTTTTGGGGGCAAACTTCTCCATAGATTCAATACACAAAGAGAAGTAAATGCTCCAAATAGTTTCCTGGCACTTGAGAGAATATGAAGCATTAGAATGAAATAAACAACTTCTATCCTCCAAGTTTCATTTAACTGTGTGATAGTGTGTACAGAAATGTCTTATGAAACAGATGATCTTGAATAACGGGGAGGGGTTCGGAAGAAAGAAATGTTTGTACATGTAATGATGTAGAAATGTGCACGTTGGAAACCGACAAGCATGTGTACAAATATAAAAGTAACATGTGTATGAACACGTTGTGAAGGTGCAGATCTGTTACTGCTGCCGTTATTGTTGTTGTTGTTGTTGTTGCTGCTCCTTGTCTTATCATTTTTTTATTTTTTATTTTGTATTATCATTTATGTTGATTGATACGTTTTCTCCCGATCAGTAGGCGCGGCGACCTTATATGATTTTTCGATTTGTCAAACGGAAACAAATGGTATCTGCCTCCCCCGCCTATATCACATGGCAAATGAAATTGCATTATATTTCTGCATTTAATAAAATTGCATTATATTTCTGCATCTCTCACGCCCAGGAAATTGCTTTGTCCTTGGTAATCACTGTTACAGGGCACTAACCTCACCCCATGTGATAGGAGTCATATCTTTTTGATTGCTTCATTGATTTGCAAGTCTACGCGTAGGAAGAACTTTCACATTCATTCATTCATGCTGAATAGTGTGAAGGAGTAAGAGTTTTTCTCCTCAACGTCATTTGATTTTTTTTCCTATTTGCCTGGTCGTGGTTTTCTTTTTCCTTTTTGTGGGCGAGGGCCGGGTCATTTTATATTTTTATTTTTTTTATTTCTGAGTTCTGAAATACGGATGGAATTTGGTAAAATCGCCTACACATTCAAAATATTCAAACACTTATGGAAAAAAACGAATATGTGAAGAAAAAAACCCCAGTAAGTATAATTGAAAATGTCAAATGTAAAGCAAAACTGGATTGGATAGTGGGTGGAAATAGAGAGAGAGACAGATACACAGAGAGAGAGAGAGAGAGAGAGAGAGAGAGAGAGAGAGAGAGAGTGAGTGAAAATCTACAGAGAGAGAGAGAGAGAGAGAGAGAGAGAGAGGGGGGGAGACAGAGACAGCCAGGCATATAGACAAACAGAGATGGGGATAGACAGGTAGACAGAAAGAGATGAAGACAGACAGACAGACAGACAGACACACAGACACACAGACAGACAGACAGACAGGCAGGCAGACAGAGAAGAAGAGCAACATCAACAAAAATTAAACCAAAACAAGCAAACAAAAACACAAAGTTGGGTTTTCCTGCCAGCAATTTCTCTTGTTTCTTCCCTCTGGCTGACAACGACGCTGCTTTCGTCACTGTCGTAATGGGAAACGCCAGAATGCGTCTGTGGGGGTTTGGTGTGCGTTTTGGCGTCTTAAAACACTTTGTTCTGGCGCGTTTTCATTCTGCGCAATTTAAGGGGCTCCGCTCACATATGTAACTTCAGCAGGACCGACGACGCACTGCAGCTTATCCCAGCCCGCTGCACAATGCATGAAAGGAAAACAGGCCACGTACTCGTCATAATCCCTATCGCGGCATAAATAATAGGCCGTGCGTCGTCTGTGCCGCTGAAACTGCGCAGGTATATTCTGCCCATAAGGCACATTGACCCAGTCAATGAACTTAATCGTATACATGTGATGGTCGGTCGTATGTCCTTACAAAGAAGGGGACGTAATATAAAGATACAACATTACCAGCTATTGTGTTTTCAGCGTAGCAATAGGGTCCGATATTTAGACGAGACAAGTATAATGCCGACGAGTCGAAGACGAGTCGCATTATACTTGTTTGAGTCTAAATATCGGACCCTATTGCTACGCTGAAAACACAATAGCGATTATATAGCTCTTATGACCTTGATTTGTTGTTCCAAACTTACAAAATGACAGTTTTTGCGTCGGTGCGTTGATCTCAGGTTTTGATAGCAGACAAACTTCTTACGCGCATCATGTTCGCGCAGACATGCACACCGCTACACGCTTTCTGACTTTGGAAGAAAAACTGACTCCAAGTGCATTCGACTTCACAACACAGTTGTTGAAACAGCTTTTTAAGTTGTCAGTGTATGCTGTTGTCGATAGAAACATCGCCGTGGTACAGATGGGTAAACCGGAATCATGCGTCGGCCATTTTTCTCAATATGCTTTTGGATATTGAGAAAAATGGCCGACTTCCGTAGCATTATGCTTTGATAATCGGAAGAGCCCATCCAATCACAGCCCCCGAATTCCCCCACGTGTTCATCAGAATAGCTATATACTAAGACATGGAAGGAAAAATAATCCGTCAGAGAAAAATTGGTCGTATAACGTCGAGTGAGACGTTAAATAGAGAGGTCGTTAGCTAGGACAGCTACCAATGTAGTTCAAAACATTTAAACTATCACCTGCTAACGATTTGTCTTGATACACGTACATTCTCTACGCAAGTTGAAGGTCAGGACTACTATAGTTCACGGCTTATTCATCCCATGCCGCTGTGTTTGTTTATTTTCACTGTAAGTTGAAGTGTTCTACTTTTGAACACCCTTTCCGTAACCAGTTCTGAACACTGTGACATATTATGTAGGTCTACTAGCAAAAGAAGCATGACACAGATTTAACACTGGTTAGTGTTTACCCAAAACTAAAGGTAAACCCATGAGCTTTTTCTTCAAGTCATAGTTCTTGGATTTTAACATCCCTTCAACTTATTTGGCTATGCGGAACTTTTTTCTTCTTCTCAAAGCTGTTCTTTCAAGGCAGAGATGGATGGAGGGGGTACACAGTCATGTGTATGCGAACGGGTGTATTGAAAACGCACCACAATTGCTTCTTTTCATTGAGACGAGCGAAATACGAGCGGGGAGCGGCGGGAGATATGTAGCGAGAAACGAGCTGATGATAAACTGGGAGAAAATCGAAAAAACAGAACCAGCACAGACCCCCCCTCCCTTCTCTCTGTCTGTCTGTCTGTCTGTCTGTCTGTCTGTCTGTCTGTCTGTCTCTCTCTCTCTCTCTCTCTCTCTCTCTTTGTCCCTATGTCTCTGTCTCTGTCTCTCTCCCTCCCTCTCACTCTCTCTTTCTTTCTCTCTCTGTTTGTCTCTCTCTCTCATTCTCTCTCCGTATCTCTGTGTCTCTCCCTCTCTCCCCGTCTCTCTCTCTCTCTCTCTCTCTCTCTCTCTCTCTCTCTCTCTCTCTCTCTCTCTCACCTCTCTGATGAGTTTTTGTTTTTTGTTTGGGTGGTTTTGCTTTGCTATTGCGTGTGCGTGTAATTATGCATAACATGGCTTTGAACTGTCAGTGAAGTCTGCTTGAATACTGTCAACTTCTGTTCCCTGCACTCCCCCGTCGTCGTTTCTGCCCTTTCTCCATGTATCTGTCTGTCTGTCTGTCTGTCTGTCAGTCAGTCAGTCTGAATGTGGGTACCGGGTGTGGGTGTGTGTGTGTGTGTGTGTGTGTGTGTGTGTGTGTGTGTGTGTGTGTGTGTGTGTGTCTGTGTGTCTGTGTGTGTGTGTGCGTGTGTGAGTCGGTGTTTGTGTCTGTGTGTTTGTCTGTCTGTCTGTCTGTCTGCCTGTCAGTCTGAATGTGTGTGTGTGTGTGTGTGTGTGTTTGTGTGTTTGTCTGTCTGTCTGTCTGTCTGTCTGTCTGTCTGTCTGTCTGTCTGTCTGTCTGTCTTTTGTGTCTCCTTTTCTTTCCAAGCCGAAACAGCTGCGTGTCACGTACCGTTTAGTCGTACTTCCTCATATGCATTTTTGGGGTTCTTAACTTGATCAATGATTTTATTTGTTTTTAACCAACAGATTTTGTGTGTGCTTTATCCGACCTGATTATTGGCTTTGAAGTAAGAAAGTACAAACTCGCATGTTATGAAACTCTTGCAATTCGTCGTAGATACAGTGGGATCGCTTCTTGAAGACTCACTCATCAGTTCGGATTTTTGGGGGGTCTTTAAAGCAATGTATTTTCGGTCACCAAATCTCGTCAGTTGCGAGAGAAGTAATGGGGTTCTGTCTAGCCAGTTTATGTTGAATAGTTTTGCGAACAACATGGGAAACCTCCGACTCACAAAGGGAAATACTACCCATGTTTGTACGCCATAAACAGCATTGTCCATGTCAAGTTTCAGCCGCTCTGGAAAAAAACCCGCTGGGAAGTTGAGTCTTCGTGTAAATTCCGCTCCATTATTAACTCGTTTTGCATGCCGTGTTTTGTCTTGTGGAGTTGGTTTTGCGCGTATTGTTTTTACATTAGCCCGTACCCCACGCGAGGAAGAAGGCCCTAGGATGCGGCTGGCTTCCTTGTTGCGTTTCATTGTTTCTTCGCGTTGAAAGATTGAATGAGCAGACAGGGGATATGGTTACCGGTTGGGGGGGGGGGGGGGGGGTGGTTAAGGTTGAAATGAGGGTGGTAGTGTACGTCTCTGTGTGTGTGTGTGTGTGTGTGTGTGTGTGTGTGTGTGTGTGCTGTTCTTGTTTACACCAGCATAAAAATGAATGAAGACAGAAAGGAACAAAAGGCACATTAATGAATAAATCAATACATATATATAGCAAAATCAAGGAAAAGAAAAGTCAAACAAAGAATGTCAAGTGGCAGCCCAAATTTTCGACCTGTTGCCAGGCCTTCCTCAGGGGCGTGTAATTCTGCGAGACGCCAATTCATGCATCAATTACTAAGCAACACAATACCATGGTTATTTCAGTTACGAATCACAAAGCAAATATTTCAAAGATAAAATTTACATTCAAGCTTAGATCTACTTTCGTTTTGATTGTAATCAAAACAAATGTACACGTGCGAATTCCAAAGTTATTACGTCAAAGGTATACATATATAATATATATATATATATATTTGCACAAACAAACGGGAAAAGGAGCACTGTTTCAAACAGCACGACTGATTTACTCATTACAGTCGAACCTGCCCTGGAGACCACCTGTCCATGAAGACCACCTGCCCATTAAGACCACCCCAACAGATCCCCGCCGGGTTTTACGACTATATAAATCACCTGTCTAAAGAGACCACCTGTCTAAAGAGACCCCCTGTCTAAAGACAGCGACTCCGTTGCTGCTAGCTTTCCACTGGGAGGAAGCGACCCGAATTTCCCAGGGATTTCATGAAAATGAAGATGAAAAGAGACCCTCTGTCTAAAGAGACCACCTGTCTAAAGAGACCCCCTGTCTAAAGAGACCCTCTGTCTAAAGAGACCACTTTTGCCCAGTCCCTTGGGTGGTCTCTTTAGACAGGTTCGACTGTACTTTCGTTTAGCTCAGCCTCAACTTTAACCAGCGGTTTGACAAGGTGTGTCAGTGTAACCACGTCGCTACCTCTGATAACTATCAGCGACAATGTTCAAGCCTAGGTGCCCCCCAAAAGGCAGGCAAGGCAAGGGTAGAAATTACGGGTGGCAGATAACATCAGAATCCACCCGCTTAACAAATATCTGGGGGCGTACATTGAGCAAAAAATGGTGCGTTGTGGAGGTCGGCCGCAGGCGAAGAGAGAAGAGAGAGAGAGAGAGAGAGAGAGAGAGAGAGAGAGAGAAAGAGAGAGAGAGAGAGAGAGAAGAGAGGTAAGAGAGACAGACAGAGAAAGAGAGAGAGAGAGAGAAGAGAGGTAAGAGAGAGAGACACAGAGAGAGAGACAGAGAGGGAGCGGGAGAGAGGGAGGGGGAGAGAGAGAAAGAGGGAGAGACAAAAAAGGAGAGAGAGAGACAGAGAGAGAGGGTGGAGGGAGTGAAATAGAGAGAGTGAGAGAGACAGAGAAAGTATGCGTAGTGTGCGTTGATTGGAGAAAATGAGATGAATGAAAAGTTTCCACCCGGGGTGGGCAGCGGAACGATATTGGTCCTGACAGGCGGAGATTACGGAGGAGAAAGCGGGTACCTTCGTTCTCACGGTTGCTTTAGAACTGGAGGAAGAAAGGGGAATAATTAGAAGCATGAATGAACTAAATAAACCATTCTGCATCAACCGGTTTTGGACCGAGGGAGCTAAAACTCGAACCGGAAGTACATATACCCCCCCACACACACACACACACACACACATACATAAACACAAACTCAAACACACACACACACACACACACACTCACACACAAACACACACATAAACACACACACACACAAACACGCACACACACACACGAACACACACACACACAAACACGCGCACACACACAAACACACACACACACACACACTCACACACTCACACACACACACACAAAAGAGTATGAGCTGGGATCAGGTCGGGGAGGTAAACTATAGTTGTCTACAGCTTTAACAAAACTGTAGGCCAAGATCCGAACGCGACAACTTGTTGTTTAGTGTCCCATTACACACAACGCGAGCAACGTGTGAAGAGCAATCAAGATAACGCGGAAATCTCGAGTGTAGGGATTAAGCGAGAACTGGTATGTTTGACTTGTTGGCATACGGTTTCAGTTGTGATCCTTATTTGGCACTTTTCTTAAATGGCCTTCTTTGATATTTAGCCATGTTGGATCTTTATCTATTATTCGTTCTTTACTTTGCGTTTATTGAACAGTGATGAATTAGGTAAAAGTAAGAAGATTAGATCTTTGGTTTCACTAACTCTTTTTGACATGGGTTACGGTACCTCTCCCCTCCCTATTTCTCTTTGTTTTGTCTCTCTCTCTCTCTCTCTCTCTCTCTCTCTCTCTCTCTCTCTCTCTCTCTCTCTCTCTCTCTCTCTCTCTCTCTCTCTCTCTCTCTCTCTCTCTCCCTCTCTCTCTCTCTCTCTCTCCTCTCTCTCTCTTTCTCTCTAGCTCTCTCTCTCTCTCTCTCTCCTCTCTCTCTCTCTCTCTCTCTCTCTCTCTCTCTCTCTCTCTCTCTCTCTCTCCCTCTCTCGCCTTTTCACATGTGTATCCACACGTTATGATAAATCAGTGTGTACTGATGACTGTTCTTGTTCGGCATCATGTGGCATTTGTTTGTTTGTTTGTTTGCTTAACGCCCAGCCGACCACGAAGGGCCATATCAGGGCGCTGCTGCTTTGACATATAACGTGCGCCCCACACAAGACAGAAGTCGCACCACAGGCTTCATGTCTCACCCAGTCACATTATTCTGACACCGGACCAACCAGTCCTAGCACTAACCCCATATTGCCAGACGCCAAGCGGAGCAGCCTCATGTGGCATGTTTGTCCGTCTGTTTATATGTCTGTCCGTATGTCTGTCTTGTTGACAGGCAAGCTTTTGAAAATGTTAATCTGTCTTGCTACCTTAAACAAGTGATCCTTACTAGTCACAAGTGTGTTTGTCTGCAAGTTAGTCTTCTCTGTCTATTAACTGATTTCGTTCTCGCCTTGTATTACATGAATACGGTTCTCACAATCAGTCCTCAAAATATCTCGCAATATAAACATGTATGCAATTAGCAACACCTGTTCATTGCACCTGCACAGTACTTACTGCAAGCATTTTGTCCATCCTTATAAACATTACTTGTGAAGTTTCTAATGTGCCTTTTTGCTTTTGATCAGCGAACCAAGAGCGGCAGTACACTCATCGAATGCACTAAACCGTTGACGGTGAAGTGTCCTTTTAAGTACACTATCTTTGTGTTGGGAGTAGGGGAGGCGTGGAACTATTTTCACGCGCGGATGAATCTGAAGGACTGCGGAATGCGTAATTCTGTTCTGGATGGCTGAACCGCTGTTCTTTTTGTGGGGGTGAAGGGATCGTTAACTGAGGAGGAAGTGTCTTCATCTAAAAGTAGAGAATTGGTGGATGTGGGTTGGTTCGATTTCTTGTTTGGGTGTTTTGTTCTCTCTCAAAAACATACAAAACCACTTTCTCCCTCCCTCACTCCCTCCCTCACTCTCTCTCTCTCTCTCTCTCTCTCTCTCTCTCTCTCTCTCTCTCTCTCTCTCTCTCTCTCTCTCTCTCTCTATCTATCTATCTATCTATCTATCTCTCTCACACACACACACACACACACTCGCACACACACACTCACATACACACACACCACACACACACACACACAAACACACACACACACACAAACACACACACACACAAACACACACACACACAAACACACACACACAAACACACACACACACACAAACACACACACACACACACCTGCCCTTTCTATCTCTACCCCCCCTCCCACACCACCACCACCACAACCACCCCCTCTTCCTTCATCTCCGGCCTCCTACCCCTCTCCGCCTCCTACCCCTCTCCGCCTCCTACCCCTCTCCGCCTCATTTTTCTTCCTCTGCCTCATTTCTCAAATATCTATTGTAACACCTTTGTGGGTGTCGTGTGTTGAGTCAGGGTATCTTGTACCCCGGGTGGCAGACCACATTACCTTCCACCCCATCACTTCCATTCTCCCAAGAGCCATACGTGCAATAAATTACCAAGGGTCTGAATGGGTGAACAATAATCCTCAGCAGCGGGGTGCCATACCCGAGGAAGACTCCACGTTTTCATTGAGGTTCTAGCAGCATAAATGAGATGTTGCTACTTTTCAAGACGAACGTTTTTATGCGAGTTTTATGACCTAGGATGTGAGCAAGGGCACACATACAATTCTTTTACATGGATATCTACTTTGCGGGTGAGTTATTGCGGTAAATGGGCCTTCGCGTGAAGAGTAGATGGTTTATTCAGTTATTCGTGTTTATGTTATGTGTATTCGAAATGTGTTTTCGAGGATGAAAAATGTACATGTATGCCCGATGACACATCTTTTAACAGCATTAGCCATGTGGACATACTGGCACACTTCGGGTAACTTAAACACATCATTATATATTTCGTGAAGAAAGATAAATGAGCCTGGTTAACTGAACAAATGCAATTCACTATATAATGTCAGGAATTTGTTAAATAAAAGACAAAGAAGCTGCTGTTGGTTTTGTTTTTATTTCATATCAAATAAAACATTTTGTTCACAGATAATTTAAGATTTTGTCAAAGCTTGCAGTATTATACCGATTACTGTCAATGACAGACCTCGACAAATGTTCTCAGTAAACAGGTGTGAGGAACACCGCTGCTTATTTGCCACACCTGTTGGCCTTTGACCTCTGACACACACGCGTGCGACTGTGGTAGGGAGACGATTCAAACAGAACGGAGACGTTCAACTGAGACATGATGGAAACCTTTGTGTCTTGCCCACCGTGTGGCATACTCTGTTCAAGTCATTGTGCTTTTATCTGTCTCTCAGTTTCAAATAGAGTCTGAGAGGAAGGAGAATGTGTGAGTGTGAGTGTGTGTGTGTGTGTGAGGGGGGGGGTGTAGGATGAAGCCTAAGGAGGGAGAGGGGTGAGGTAGGGTTAGTACAGGGATACAGTGTAAAGCGACTTGTGTAATATTGTGATGTTTTGGTCACCTAATATAAGCTTTTTTGCTTGAGTTCGTGTCCTAATTGTAGACTGCTATTTGCAACATGTCATGTAATTTGAATAACATTTTGTTTAAACCAAAGGGATACATGTGTTTTGTTTGTTGAAATGTGTCTGCATAACACTAGTTTGTCTCTCAGCTCGTGTCTGCATGTGTGTTTGTCTCATCGTCGTTTGTCTCTGCTTGCTGTCTGCAGGAGGCGGTGCGTAAATGTGCTGAAGAGGTGCGTTTATCCTGGGGTAAATGTGGTCACCACACGAATACAAAATGATAATTGTCTCCTAGGGCTGTCTATCTGTTTGACTGCCTGCCTGACCTGTCCGACATTGTGTGTCCACTTATGCGTCTATGGAAGCGTGCGATCACACTAGAGGTGTTAGTGGGAGTGGACATGTTTGTTTTACCCAGGGTCCAAACACACTGTTTTCTCTTTCCGGTCACCATACACATATCTGACCTTAAGTATCTCTCGAGCGTATACGAACAGCCACAATGGTGCATTGTCTCTTAAAAAAAATGTCTTCCAAAGTAACACTGAACAGACTTCTGTGTCAAAGACGCTGATTCCCTGCTTCTTGAACACACAACGTTTGGACGAAAATGGTCTTGTCTTTTACATGGACACACATCATCAGTCTGACTGCTACCGGCACGGTTGGCCTAGTGGTAAGGCGTCCGCCCCGTGATCGGGAGGTCGTGGGTTCAAACCCCGGCCGGGTCATACCTGAGACTTTAAAATTGGCAATCTAGCGGTGGCTGCTCCGCCTGGCGTCTGGCATTATGGGGTTAGTGCTAGGACTGGTTGGTCCGGTGTCAGAATAATGTGACTGGGTGAGACATGAAGCCTGTGCTGCGACTTCTGTCTTGTGTGTGGCGCACGTTATATGTCAAAGCAGCACCGCCCTGATAATTATGGCCCTTCGTGGTCGGCTGGGCGTTTAGCAAACAAACAAACAAAAGTCTGACTGCTTTTTGTGCAGAGTAGGAATTTTGTAATGAATTAATTCATGTCTTAAAACACTGAAAGTCAGCACATGTTCGTACGACAAACTGCTCCTGAAGAGGCCGGTCACTCCCCTGAACAATCGTAAACTCTCACGCCTTTTCTCGCCACTGACGAGATTTGGTGACCGAGACGACTCCAAAGTCCAATCCAGGGGCTCAGATATCACTGGCCATCAAAGCATTTAGCGGAGAAATAGAACTGGACCGTCGTGAAATCTGTTTTACCCCGAAACACGGCACGCACACTTCACAAGGAAGGAAAGAAAGGGCTTAATCCCCTTGTTGGAACAACAAGGCGAGGTGCAGAAGGGGCCATTTTGGAACCTGAAAGGGGAAGACACTCGACGCCGCTTTTTGTGTCTTAACACCCTGGGCTCGAGTTACTGCCCCTCGCTGGGAACATGTCGGCAGCGTATGCCGCGAGTAATGGAGAAAGGACAGCGTTTTGTTTGAGCGCGGGTGTCGCTTTACTTCAGTCCGTGCCTTTCCTTGTCTCGTTAATTTCATTATCGTTCATCTCCAATGTCTGCCCTAAAGAAACGTTTGCGGACACGTTGACTTTATTCATGTTTATGTTCTTTATTTTCTGAACAAAAAGTCAAAGGTGACACAAATTCCATTATCGTTCGTCTTGTTTTATCGCCAAAGAGAAAAATATTGCTGTCCCGTTGATTTAACTATTGTTCGTCTCCTCTACTTTCTAGAGAGAAAGGTTAGGGGCCCGCTAGGAAGCAAATATAAAAGAAAGATTTCATTTCAGGTTTATCGTCTCAAGTCAACAGTTCTCTGATCTAATTTATCGTTTTTTATCTTTCTTTCTGCTTGTCTAGCTGCTAGCCTTTTTGTTATTCCGTGTTATTGTCTTTGTTTGTTTGTTTGTTTCTTTCTTTCTTTCTCCCTGTCTTTCTTTCTTTCTTTCTGACTGAATGGCATAGCTATAGTTATACAAAGATCATTATATGCTGCTATCCTTTTTTTTTAACAATGTCTATTTTCCCTATGGGGTAAATTTAAGCCGTGTCGAAGTTTTACTGAAATTGAAATCAGTGTTTTTTGGTCTGCACTTTCTGGCCATGTTAATATGTCTGTATGTTTCAAAGTGTCAATGTTTTACCGTAATATAAATCTTAATTCTGTAGTCTTCTATTTCTGACGATGTCCATTTCTGTGTGTTCCAGGCTGGCATCCATGGTCAGAATGGAGTGCGTGCAATCATAGCTGCGGAGATGGACAGCAGTCACGCACACGCACGTGCTCACGCGGAAACGTCACGCAGTGCGAGGGGAGCGAGACGGACACACGACACTGTAACACTTTCTCTTGCTCAGGTAGGCTGACACGTTACGTTTGTCAAGAAGCATGTTGTCATGAATTGGTTTAATAGCTGTGTGTGAAGAACATGTTGGTGCAAAGAGTGATCAAATGCAAAATGTGGAAGGTTTTTAAAGTTACTTTTATACTTTGCAGAAAGAAAGTTTCGTTGAGCACCAACCATTTATGAAATTGTTCTGTTGCTCAAAAAAGGATTTAAATAAATGTTTGAAACAAATCATTGAATTCATGATACGGGGTTTACTATTTGTCGCCCTAAGAAATGGCCACTTTAGGCATTCGTGACAATCCGCAACAGCATTCTCCTTTCAGCTTTATTTCTTTCACATTCATGCAACGGTTCTGTCTCACTTACAGATGTCGTCGACCTACTTACCAAATTTGGAATTCCCAGGACCCCGTTTGGTGTGACGCAGAGCAGGGACCGCAAAAATGGTTACGTCATCAATTCAAGTGCTAAGCTGTTTCTGCCAGTGTCCACGCTGTATGACGTGTCATTTCCTCAGGATTTCTCCATCATCATGACGTCACGACGAAAACCAGAACGAGAGGGTTACATGTTGGTTTTAAGTGATATATCAGGTAAGCTTACTGTGGGTTTTAAGTGATATATCAGGTAAGCTTACTGTGGGTTTTAAGTGATATATCAGGTAAGCTTACTGTGGGTTTTAAGTGATATATCAGGTAAGCTTACTGTGGGTTTTAAGTGATATATCAGGTAAGCTTACTGTGGGTTTTAAGTGATATATCAGGTAAGCTTACTGTGGGTTTTAAGTGATATATCAGGTAAGCTTACTGTGGGTTTTAAGTGATATATCAGGTAAGCTTACTGTGGGTTTTAAGTGATATATCAGGTAAGCTTACTGTGGGTTTTAAGTGATATATCAGGTAAGCTTACTGTGGGTTTTAAGTGATATATCAGGTAAGCTTACTGTGGGTTTTAAGTGATATATCAGGTAAGCTTACTGTGGGTTTTAAGTGATATATCAGGTAAGCTTACTGTGGGTTTTAAGTGATATATCAGGTAAGCTTACTGTGGGTTTTAAGTGATATATCAGGTAAGCTTACTGTGGGTTTTAAGTGATATATCAGGTAAGCTTACTGTGGGTTTTAAGTGATATATCAGGTAAGCTTACTGTGGGTTTTAAGTGATATATCAGGTAAGCTTACTGTGGGTTTTAAGTGATATATCAGGTAAGCTTACTGTGGGTTTTAAGTGATATATCAGGTAAGCTTACTGTGGGTTTTGTTTGTGTGTCAGTTTGTTGGTTGGTTGCTTACTTAATATTGCTATGCTTATGTTAGACCTGCCTCACGAAAAGAATGTTGTTTTCGATACACACAGAAATCAATGCATTGTTTAGATGAACTCCATTGAAGTTAACTTGGCGTGATTATGTTGAACAGAACGAGTTTGTTAACTGGCCGACTGGCTGAATGGATAGATCAAAGGATTGTTGGTTCGGACGGATAGCTGCCGATAAATGGATGTATGGGTGAATGCTTTTGTCTTCAGACAGTCTTAAAGCCGGACTAATTAACAAACTGGTTATTTGTTTCAGGTCGACAACGATTAGCAATCTATCTTGGCGAGAAACTTCGTTTCGAGTATATGGATGATCCCAATAGAGCAGCGACTGTTGTAGAGTTTGACGTCATCATCGAAAAAGACACGTGGCACAATATTGCGCTGCGGGTTCAGGGGAGACAAGTCGTGCTGTATTTTGACTGCAGCACTGTGATAGAGAAAAAGCTCAAAAGGGGGAACAACTCTCTTGGCAGAAACTTGATGCTATCCATTGGCCCCTATTTCGCCAACTTTGGACCTGCTTTTGAGGTAAGTCTTGACAATTACTCTGCATCTTTATTGTGTCATTTTTTATTTTAAACATATGAAGTTTATTTGGGAGATTTTAGCATTCAGCTCCACTGAGAGAAAAAAAGGGGTGTCGAGTAATTTAATTGCGTTACGTCCAGAAAGAGTTCACGTTTTATATTTTGTGCAGGGAGAACTGGAACAGCTGATTGTGAGTGAAGACCCAAGCCTGGCAGAACGTCAGTGCAACTTTCAGTCCGGAGATCACGTAAGTAAAACATTTTGTTCAATTTGTTCAGTTGTATAATGATTATTTCATTTTTTTCTGCAATAATTAAAATGGGCTTTTCATTCATTTACTAACTCATTTATTAACTTGTGTAATTCATTTTTGTTGTAGAAATATGATTTGTTCTTTCTCTGCCACAATAACATAGAATGGTAAAACAAAAAGAGCCTTCCTTATTTCAATTAAGTGTACATACCAACAGGATTTCAATTCAACAGCATATATGGACTTTTATCTTGAATTTAATTTCCAAGATGTAAGGCAATCTGTACTAGCGGGAATTTTACAAAACTTGGTTTTGTTTTTCAGATGGGGCCTGTGAAAGACGACAGTAGTAGCAACGCTGGCCATGAGATGGAACGCACAACCAGAGCACCACCCAAAAATATGTCAAAATCAACACAACGACCTGCCTTAGGTAAGTGTAAAGGGAGATGTAGAGTGACAGTGTTTTGTGAGACAGATATAACCAGCAGCAGCAACAAGAGCAGCAGCAACAACAACAACAACAACAACAACAACAACAACAACAACCATAACCACAATAGCAATAGGAACAATAACCACTCGCAAGTACTACAAACAATTAGGCAGCTGCCTTGTTTGTTATGGGAAATAGAAAGCATTTTTCTGTTCATATGGTTTCATTTTCGAACACATTATTGGAAACGGTAAGTGTGTAAGAACATTAATTAATTGTGCATGGCCGAGACAGGACATGTGTATTACCATTAGCTTTGAATTATGTGTGACGTATGCGTTGCAGTGTACGCTGATTGGTCAGCCTGGTCTCCCTGCAGCGCCTCTTGCGGTCAGGGGAGACAATCGAGAAGTCTATCCTGCACAGGTTCTGTGCTTCACTCCCCTGTTTCCAAGGGCAGCTCAGATGAGATCGCTGGTAGCAACGGTCGCCATGGGAACTGCGTCCCTAACGACACACCGCGCGTGCAGGTTCGCGCGTGTTTGGTGCAAGCGTGCACAGGTGCTGGTTGCGTGCAGTGACGTAGATGATGCTTTCCAAAACTCTGGTCTAGAGAAATGTGTGTGATAAGTAGAGAGTGGTAGTAGAGTTGGGTTTCTGCTTGGTGTGGCGGCTCTTTAAACCGTGCTTGCTTGTGTGTGTGTGATAAGTAGAGAGTGGTAGTAGAGTTGGGTTTCTGCTTGGTGTGGCGGCTCTTTAAACAGTGCTTGCTTGTGTGTGTGTGATAAGTAGACAGTGGTTGTAGAGTTGGGTTTCTGCTTGGTGTGGCGGCTCTTTAAACAGTGCTTGCTTGTGTGTGTGTGATAAGTAGACAGTGGTTGTAGAGTTGGGTTTCTGCTTGGTGTGGCGGCTCTTTAAACAGTGCTTGCTTGTGTGTGTGTGATAAGTAGACAGTGGTTGTAGAGTTGGGTTTCTGCTTGGTGTGGCGGCTCTTTAAACAGTGCTTGCTTGTGTGTGTGTGATAAGTAGACAGTGGTTGTAGAGTTGGGTTTCTGCTTGGTGTGGCGGCTCTTTAAACAGTGCTTGCTTGTGTGTGTGTGATAAGTAGACAGTGGTAGTAGAGTTGGGTTTCTGCTTGGTGTGGCGGCTCTTTAAACAGTGCTTGCTTGTGTGTGTGTGATAAGTAGAGAGTGGTAGTAGAGTTGGGTTTCTGCTTGGTGTGGCGGCTCTTTAAACAGTGCTTGCTTGTGTGTGTGTGATAAGTAGAGAGTGGTAGTAGAGTTGGGTTTCTGCTTGGTGTGGCGGCTCTTTAAACCGTGCTTGCTTGTGTGTGTGTGATAAGTAGAGAGTGGTAGTAGAGTTGGGTTTCTGCTTGGTGTGGCGGCTCTTTAAACCGTGCTTGCTTGTGTGTGTGTGATAAGTAGAGAGTGGTAGTAGAGTTGGGTTTCTGCTTGGTGTGGCGGCTCTTTAAACCGTGCTTGCTTGTGTGTGTGTGATAAGTAGAGAGTGGTAGTAGAGTTGGGTTTCTGCTTGGTGTGGCGGCTCTTTAAACCGTGCTTGCTTGTGTGTGTGTGATAAGTAGAGAGTGGTAGTAGAGTTGGGTTTCTGCTTGGTGTGGCGGCTCTTTAAACCGTGCTTGCTTGCGTTTGCTGAATGAGAATTATCCTCTTATTGTTGCTCTTTGGTGCGTTCAGTAGTGCATCAAATGCTTCCAGTGCGTCTGCGTCTTTTTATTTGTTAGGTACCAGCTTCTTTCTTCTTAATGGCTTTGTTTGTTGCTGCATTGTGCAATGATTAGAAAGTAGCAGTTGTATTTGTTGCGGCTTGGTGTGACTATACCATGTCACCAAGGCCAATATAATTATTCTTGTTTGGGTTTTCTTGTCTGCGGGTTTGCTGTTTAGTTGTGTTTCGTTCCTTGCCCGTGTGGTTGTTTTGCAACGCTTTGCTAACCTGCATTTCCTGCTTGCAATTGCGCTTTTCGTCCTGGCAGTGCCTTTAGTCAGCTCATTGTCTTGTAAATAAACAGTGGCATTATACTTTTGTTTTGCTTTAGTGTGGCTAGCATGCAACCATGATCACATCCTTGCTTGGATTTTCTTGTCTGCGGTTTCTCTGAGTTTGTTCATACATGTACTGTGATTGTGCAGTACTTGAGTTATCAGCATTCCTGCTTGGGTTTTGTACTTCTGTGACTAGCAGTGCTTTAAACCTTTTCGTTTATTTAGGTTATTAGAAAGTGAGGCTTGATGTGTGGCTACTGTGTAACCAAGACCATAATCGTGCTTGAGCTTCCTCGTCTGCGGTTTTCCTGAGTTGTCTGTCGATCGTGTCTCAGTGCTTGAGTGCAATTCTTGCTTGGGAAATTAGCACATGCCTCATGCGCTATCTTACCATTGACCTATTCCAGTAGTGTCTGCACAGAACGAATGCTTTTTTTCTTCTCCTAAATTTGCAGATACGGCTTTGCGCTCTGTTTGGGTATTATTATGCTTCACAAGTTCTCTTTCCCCTCTTTGTTATCGGTCTTGTAGCCAAATTTTACCTTGCTTTCTTTGTGTACAGTAGTAGTCATGCTTCAACGCCTCGTTGCTTTGTAGTAGCTAGTGCATCAGCTTTCTTCTAGTTCTTTGTCTGCTTGACTTTACGTTTGTTTCAGCTGTACTATGGCTATCTGCTTCTTTGTAAGCTTCAAGCCGAGATGATTATTATGCTTCTGTGCCCAAGTAAATGACGAGAACCCCCCCCCCCCCCACACACACACACACAATTTAGTCTTCAAAAAACAGCAATGTGTTTATCTGGTGCTCTAAAAAGGCTCTCGAGGTGAAAAACTACAACAAATCACGCGAATGGCTATGTAGCATGCGTAAATCACATACAAGTTCTCTTGGTTTATGCAACCCCCGAGCCATTGTTATAATACATTTTTGTAAACAAATCAAGATTTGTAAAACAAGCGCCTACCTGATCTTAACAGACCGCTCAACACACACTAAGTAGACAGTTTCTGATTGTGGCTGACTCTGAACCTTTTCCCAGTGAAGATGACTAATTTGACGGTTTAAACACAATTTTATTCAAAATACATGCCATGAAACAATTGACAAAAATGCAGCTAGGACACGAACTGAAGACTAATTTGACTGTTTTCTGTTTCAGTGTCGTGTCCTAAACCATGTCAGAATGGAGGGTCTTGTCTGGATACTGGCAAATGTCGATGTTTACCTGGTTACTATGGAGACCTCTGTCAATCAGGTGTGTGTGTGTGTGTGTGTGTGTGTGTGTGTGTGTGTGTGTGTGTGTCTGTGTGTGTGTGTGTCTGTTTGCACGTTTGCGTCAGTGTCAGTCTGTCTATCTGTCCGTTTGTGGTTTGTCCTTTTGTTAGCACACACTTTTATGACGTCACTCTCAGCGTATTTAAAACAAAAATCGATGTTCTTATTTACTTTTTACATTTAGTCAAGTTTTGACAAAATGTTTTGACGTAGAGGCGGGAATCGAGACGAGGGTGTATGTGTATGTGTGTGTGTGTGTGTGTGTGTGTGTGTGTGTGTGTGTGTGTGTGTGTGTGTGTGTGTGTGTGTGTGTGTAAGCGATTCAGAGAAAACTACTGGACCGATCTTCAGTGAAACTTGACATGAGAGATCCTGAGTATGGTATCTCCAGACGTTTTTTTCATTTTTTTTTATAAATGTCTTTGATGACGTCATATCCGGCTTTTCGTGAAAGTTGAGGCGGCACTGTCACGCTCTCATTTTTCAACCAAATTGGTTGAAATTTTGGTCAAGTAATCTTCGACGAAGCCTGGACTTTGGTATTGCATTTCAGCTTGAAGGCTTAAAAATTAATTAATGAGTTTGCTCATTAAAGTTGTCATTAAAATCGATTTTTCGCAAACAGATTTAAAATTGATTGCATCGTATTCTTCATCACATTCTGAATCTAAAAATATATACATATGTCATGTTTACTCTTAAAATGTGATCACAATTAACGAAAATAGATTAATTAGTCCGTCGCGATATAACCCTTCGTGGTTGAAAACGACGTTAAACACCAAATAAAGAAAGAAAGATTAATTAGTCTTACTATTAAAGTTTAAGAAATGATCCAAAAATGATTTTATCTTATTCTTTATCATTTCCTGATTCCAAAAACATATAGATATGATAGGTTGTATTCAAAACAAGCTCTGAAAGTTAACAAGAATACAGACACTTTCCTGCTTAGCACAATACGCTACCGCGCTAATCTGGCGTGTCAATATCACTACGTTTTGCGCGTGGGAGGTGAGCGATTTCCTTCACGCGGGGATTGACGAAGCTGTACTGTCTTGGTGAAAAAATACAGTGCGTTCAGTTTCATCCCGTGAGTTCGACAGCTTGACTAAATGTAGTAATTTTGCCTTACGCGACTTGTTCTTATTCCAGTGAAGTACTTTCCGTTGAGTGTAGTTTTCTTTTTTATTACAGAAGTTTTGATATTGCGTTTTTTGTTCCTTTTAGTGGGTTTAATTTCTTATTCACTGATGTATGGCAGATTTTGAAGGCGTTTTTGTGCTCCATTTAATGTTCCTCTGTTTCTTATACCCTTGTATGATATTCATCAACAGCTATATGCACCCCTGGTTGTCAAAACGGAGGAGTGTGTTCTTCCCCGGGCAAATGTCTCTGCCCAAACAACTACACGGGAATCAACTGTGAATTGCGTGAGTATTGACTAGGCATCTGTTGTTGGTGTTATTAGAACTTTTGAATTGATATATAAACGGTATTTGTTATCCTTATTTTTACCAAGATTGGAAGTGTATCACAAGATATGAAAAATAGATAATAGTTTGGTCAGAGTCGGATGTAAATTGTGACCTACAAAGCGTCCCATTGTAGTATTATTCCAAGGGACTGACTGATGTATTTCTTGTTAAAATATTGACATTTTATAAGATGGTATTATGTATTGAAGATTTGTCAGTGCTTTAAACATGGTGTGGTTTTGCCTCTTTCAGCGAGCTGTAATCCCCCGTGTCTGAACGGCGGTCGCTGCACAGCATCCAACACATGTACCTGTCCTTATGGATATACTGGCGTCAACTGTCAACGTGAGTTTGTGTTTGTCTGTCTATCCGCTTGTTGATGCATTGGTGACTGCGTCTTGAGTCATGTCTGTTCATTCGTACGTCCGTCAGTCTGTTTGGCCTTCTCTCTCTGTATGTCCCTGTCTTTCTCAGTCTGTCTCTGTCTCCCTTTCTCTCTGTTTGTGTGTGTCTTTGTCTGTTTGTCAGTCTATCCGTCTCCCCATCCTCTCTCTTTCATTCTTTCTCTCTCTCTCTCTCTCTCCATCTCTCTCTCTCTCTTTCTCTCACTTTCTCTATTCCTCCCTCCCTCTCTCTCTCGCTTTTTCTCTATCTTCCTCTCTCTCTCTCTCTCTCTCTCTCTCTCTCTCTCTCTCTCTCTCTCTCTCTCTCTCTCTCTCTCAAACCTTCCCCATGCCTTCTTCTCTACATCTCCCCCCCCCCAACCCGCACTCTCAATATATCATTTTTTTCAAACATGTTTGGATGACGTAATACTTACGTTTTGTTCTTCTTGTGACGTCAGCGTACTGCCGAAAGGAGTGTCACAACGGGGGCCAGTGTGTGCGTCACGACCAGTGCCGTTGTACCAAGGGCTACACTGGACGATACTGTCAGACACGTGAGTTGATCTTTTTGTGTGTGCGCATCTATTTTGGAAGCTGTAACAATTCAAAGATAAAACGAAGGCCATCCCTAATGGAACCCGAAGTCGACTTCGCGAAGTGTTTTTCACGAAAATTCAGTGCCAAAGCATCGTACAGCCAGATTCATAATGTGGATTTCGCAAAAATAAAAATGGTCTCGGCTCTTGTGACCCTTCATGCTCAGTGCTTTCATGGTGACCTTGGTCTCAGTGTTCCTGTTCCATCCTTACATCCTTAGATCCTTAGTCGAGAGGCTATATTTAGTCAAAGTATCAGTTATGATCGATTTTTGTTTGTTAGGTATCTTCTTTGTCCACTTTTAAAGGCCGGCAGGTCGAAGTTCTTGTGAGTATTTTGTTTTGTCCAAAATTAAACGTTCCATAAGGCCCCCCCAAAAATAGGTGTGGTTAAGGTAACATAGCCACACAAAAAATAGGGTAGGAAGGTAGGCAATCACTTTTCTTTTTTTTTTAAACTTTTTTCCTAATGTATACAAATTAAACCTACTTGACAGGGAAATAAGTGTGCGACTATGGATATTCTTTTGAACAATTTTGAACTGCATGACGACTCGAGCGCTTTCGCTTTCATTGCGTTTTATGCACTCGTTTTCTTGTTTTCCTTTTTTTTTTGTGGTGACAAATGTAATAAAAAGTTATAGGGTCGGCCCCTAAAAATAGGGTAGGTCGGGTTACCGTAACCACACCTATTTTTTTTAGGCCTAAACTGAACCTTTCTTGTCATTTGATTATTGATTTCGGAACGTTAGCAATCTATCGGTTTCGGATGAGGCAAAAAACAAAAAGTCTGTTTACGGTATCCCGACCGACCCTATTTTTTCGCGCGACCCTAGACTTTTTTTGGCATTTGGGGAAGAAAAAAAAAAGTCTTTGTTTTTTGGCAAAATAACTTAAAAATATGTTTTTTTGGAGAAAAAAAAATTTAAATAAAATTTAAAATCCCGACCTACCGACCCTATTTTTTTGTTGTCGCCAATGTTACCGTAAACAGACTTTTGTTGTTGTTGGCCTAAGCGCTCTAAATGTAACTGGAACAATAAGTGAGGGTTATGCACTGAACACGTTTCCTGGCACATATGAAAATTAGAAGCATAAAAACGAACAAACGACTCTCATACTCATAACAATGTTCTGTTTTCGTTCCATCTGTAGCGTTGTGCAGAAGAGGCTGTTCCAACGGAGGGAGGTGTGTCTCGCCCAATCGCTGCACGTGTCCCTCTGGTTACCGAGGGAGGCAGTGTCAAAGAGGTAAGAGCTAACGTTTTCACATTGACAAGTTTGTGTGTTTGGCGCTTCGTTATATTCCCTTTTTTGCCGTATTGGTTTGTTTTTTGTGTTGGTGCTGGAAGTAGTATACACCACTGCAGGATAATAGCCTACTTCTGACCCTAAATACAATGTTCCAGCACACACACACACACACACAAAATCTCATCAGAGGTTCTGATTTTCGAGAAAACCGAGAATCAACTTCAACACAACTGCTTTATTTGCTGCTTTTGTGCCCTGTTTTTTTTAGAAACAAGATATATGTATGTAAAGTGTATGTATTGAGCGATGTAACACAATAACTGTGACATACAAGGAAAGTCTGCACTTACAGGAACGCACTTCAGACCACAAAAAAAGGCGTTTCTGAATTAGATTTTTGTGAATGTTGCCCTGTGAATCAGGAATTAATTAATGCTTACAATAAATGTATCATGCGTGTTTGTTTGTTTTATTCCAGCCCGCTGTCGACCCAGCTGTAAAAATGGCGGAAAATGCATCGCGCCAGGCATCTGTCTGTGTCCTCCTGGCCTCCTGGGACCGAGATGTCAAAAATGTAAGTGTTTCTTTTCCTCTCATTTTGAAAACGTGTGCGCCGTGATATTTTAATCTGCTATCATTTATTCTGTAGCTTTTGCACTTGTTTTATTCTCTGTACAACGTGGCTTCTTTCTTGATTCTTCGTTCTTTTTCTTTGTCTGTTCACTTGTGCCTGAACATTTTTTAAACAAAACTTCTTCGTCTTCTATTGCACCTGATCATTCTTTAAATCAAACTGATCCCCCTTACCCACCTTGTTTAACTGGGTATTGGAGGGGGAGATTGTATTCCATGTGAAGCTATTTTTTCAATTATTACAAAGACTAAACTGCAGTGATAGCTGTATCTTGCCTGAACGGAAAAGGAGACATCACAACTAATGTTTGTTTTACTCTGTGTGTTGCAGATACATGCAACAAGAAATGTGTGAACGGTGGTCGCTGCGGCTCCGGTGGGAAATGCCTGTGTAGACCAGGCTTCTTTGGTCGTTACTGCCAGAAAGGTGAGTTCTCTATAGTTGACATTGTCTTTTGTTTAAACATCATGTTCTACCTTTTTACTTTCACCGCTGTCACCATTATCGTAGTGTTGCTCGTTATCAGTTTCATCATCGATATCGGGATCACCGCTGCTTGTATCACCGCCACCAACGTCACCACCGCGATGCACCCCCCCCCCCTCCCCTCACTCCCACTCCCTGCTTCTCCCCTTGCCTCACCCCACTCCCTTCAGTTCTGTTCATTTTATTTTAGTTTTTCTTGTATAAAAATGTGTAAATGTAACTCCATTTTAAGACTACTTTTTTATACCTGATATTTTTCTCTCAGAGGTTTTGACAGAAAAGCTGTACATTCTTTCAGGCAAAATCATTAAACTAAGAACAGATGTGGATATAAGTAAAGTAATAAAACAAGAAGAAAAAAAACAAGTAAACTCTTGTACGATAGATATTTATTGTTTCTTTCCATATTTGCAGAGAAGTGTAACCTGACATGTCTGAATGGAGGTCGGTGCCGACGTCACAAAAACCGTTGCCGATGTCCTAAAGGTTTTCATGGTCGTCGCTGTGAACGAAGGTATGATTGTTTTTTGTTTATTTTAAAGATGTATTGGATGTATGAGGGATGATGACACTGTCAATTCTCGAATAAAAACAAAAGTTTCAACTCTGGTGTAACAAATCAAGCAAGGGAATTATACACGTTGGGATTTTATTGAAAAACAAGATTGGCGTAGTTGCTTTTGTGTTTATGCCGGGTAACAGTTTGGGTATAGTAAATCGACACTGTGCTAGCAATTACCATTGACAAAAAAGCGCAGCGTCAACATTTTAATATATGATAAGCTTACAAAATAAATACAATTGTAAAAAAACAAATCACAATCACTATAGTGATGCAAGAATGTCATTTTGCGCCGGCAGGCACCAGAGAAAAAAATAATTCTAACAAGTCTGCGATATGGAACAAGAGGCTACAGGTAAGACAAATTGTAAGAATCTGTTAACACGGGTTAACAGAAGTTAACAATGAAAATCAAAACCGGGGTATACACTTTTAGTGTTATCTGTGATCACTCCCTGTGATGTCAAATCCTGCTTACCATGGAAAATAACCATTCTTCTTGTGTGTGTGTGTGCACAGATCGTGTGTGTACGAACAGTACACAGTGCCGTACAAGAAGACGTACCGACGTACGGTGAGAGAGGAGGTGGTGACTCGCTGTGGGCCTTGGAGCTGGAAGTCCTGTGTTCGCACAATGTGAGTATGGCGTCCGTTTGTGACAAAACTTGACAAAAAAGAAAAAATTGCAATTGTTTGACCAAATTGATGGTGTGGTTTTTTGTGTGTGTGTGTGTGTGGAGGGGACGAAGCACTAGAGAGAAGGGTGGTTAGTAACACACACACAAAAACACTCATTCTATCTTTTGTTATCGGACATATTTCAAGCTTGTGATAGCACAGGGTTCTAGCACCCAGGTTTCTGAAACTTCAACTTAAAAGGTACTGGATTCTCACAAACTGTGCAAAAGGTACTGGATTCTCACAAACTGTGCAAAAGGATAGTGAGGTGTAAGCGAACAAAATTGTTGCGTTTTTGAAATGTTGCAATCACACAAATTGGAAAAGATTTGATCGTGTCCAATCCGAAAAGTCAAAACGATAAAAATAGTACATGTATTATCTTCGTCTGCCGACGGTTCTTGTTGAGTTTTTGAAATGTTGTAAACATACACATCGGAATCCAGACATATTTGATCGTGGCGAATCCGAAAAGTAAAAAAAAAAAAAAAAATAGTATGTCTTCATCTGCCGACGGTTCTTGCACATAAATCCAAAGCACATTGTGCCACTTATGTCCCCCTTCACCTTTACGCTGTCACGTGTGGTAGATCTGTTGTTTGCACAATGTTCCAAAACGTTCAGTAAGAAAATTGTTCTTGTGATTTTGGTCTTTCTTTTTAGTAGTTACTCAGAATTTGGTTAACATATAAGTTTCTTGAGAAATATATCGCTGTTATGCACATAATACAATCTATACATATGACCGGATACATATCAGCGAGCAATGTACATGTGCAGTGTTCTATGAAAGCAGTATAACTGTTCCCTGGTATGAATGATACGTATGTCAAGGGAAAATCAAAACTTGACTAAATATAAAAAGGAACAACTAAGATACAGTCATGTTGTTACGAAACAATAATTCGTAATGACAGAAAAAATAAATATAAACGAAATAAACATTTAAAAGTTAATACGATTAAAAAGCAAACCGTAACAGATTGATGACAGAAGCATGTCAGGATACAAATTTAAAAACAAAGTACATGGTTACCAGATAATGCTGATTTGTTGTTCAAGCATGGCATGCATGTTTTTATTTGTATTATTTTATAATTTTGCAGACTCAAGTACGTCACGGTTTCAAGAGATTCTGTCAGAACTGCATACCGCTGTGTTTGACTTGTTTGACCTTGTAGGCCGTCACGTGTCGTCTCCGCCATTTTGAATTCCACACTGCCAGTCTTTCGTCGCTCATTACGTCACATCCGCCCCGTGCTGTGAAAATTATAGATTACGATATGTTGTATATTAAAACGTTGCAATTGTACATATTTGGTACGTTAATTTATTTAAAGCGAATGTTTAAAGAATGTTGATGAAAGTTTAAGCTTGACCGAGTGAGTTATTAAAAGTGTGCGCTCTATGAAGCTTATGAATCGATTGTTTTGCGTTTGAACACACTTGTATGTGTGTGTGCGTGCGTGTGTGTGTGTGTGTGTGTGTGTGTGTGTGTGTGTGTGTGTGTGTGTGTGTGTGTGTGTGTGTGTGTGTGTGTGTCTCTTCGTGTGTGTTTGTGTGTCTGTAATGTCAATTCTTTCAGCTCGTAGTTGTTGCTGTAAAGCCGTGAAAATAAGCTACTGTCGTGTCACTCTCTCTCTCTCTGTCTCTCTCTCTCTCTCTCTCTCTCTCTCTCTCTCTCTCTCTC
>NC_090258.1:22778362-22783362 GCF_037325665.1 Littorina saxatilis
ACAAAGACACAAATGACGGTTCATTACTAACGTTGCCAGTAATTGTTTCTTGACCTGCTTCCCTCTTCTATTGACTGGAGGCTTTTTTTTTTATCTCTTTTCTTCTTCTTTTTACATTTAGTCAAGTTATGACTATATGTTTTAACATAGAGGGGGGAATCGAGACGAGGGTCGTGGTGTATGTGTGTGTGTGTGTGTGTATGTGTGTGTGTGTGTGTGTGCGTGCGTGCGTGTAGAGCGATTCAGACCAAAGTACTGGACCGATCTTTATGAAATTTGACATGAGAGTTCCTGGATATGATATCCCCATACGTTTTTTTCATTCTTATGATAAATGTCTTTGATGACGTCATATCCGGCTTTTCGTGAAAGTTGAGGCGGCACTGTCACGCCCTCATTTTTTAACCAAATTGGTTGAAATTTTGGTCAAGTAATGTTCGACAAAGCCCGGACTTCGGTATTGCATTTCAGCTTGGTGGCTTAAAAACTAATGAGTGAGTTTGGTCATTAAAAATCGGAAACTTGTAATTAAAATTATTTTTTTATTAAACGATCCAAAAACAATTTCATCTTATTCCTCGTCATTTTCTGATTCCAAAAACATATACATATGTTATATTTGGATTAAAAACAAGCTCTGAAAATTAAAAATATAAAAATTATGATCAAAATTAAATTTCCGAAATCGATTTAAAAACTATTTCATCTTATTCCTTGTCGGTTCCTGATGCAAAAAACATATATATATGATATGTTTGGATTAAAAACACGCTCAGAAAGTTAAAACGAAGAGAGGTACAGTAACTTGAAGCGTGCTATGAAGCACAGCGCAACCGCTGCCGCGCCAAACAGGCTCGTCACTTTCACTGCCTTTTGCACTAGCGGCGGACTACGTTCAGTTTCATTCTGTGAGTTCCACAGCTTGACTAAATGTAGTAATTTCGCCTTACGCGACTGGTGACATTTAATCAAGTTTTGACTAAATGTTTTAACATAGAGGGGAAATCGAGACGAGGGTCGTGGTGTATGTGTGTGTGTGTGTGTGTGTGTGTGTGTGTGTGTGTGTGTGTGTGTGTGTGTGTGTGTGTGTCTGTCTGTCTGTCTGTGCGTGTGTGTGTGTGTGTAGAGCGATTCAGAGTAAACTACTGTCCAGACCGATCTTTATGAAATTGTACATGAGAGTTCCTGGGTATGATATCCCCAGAATTTGATTTCATCTTTTGGATAAATGTCGTTGATGACGTCGATATCCGACTTTTTGTAAAAGTTGACGCGGCACTGTCACACCCTCATTTTTATATAAAATTGATTGAAATTTTGGCCAAGCAATCTTCGACAAAGGCCGGACTTTGGTATTGCATTTCAGCTTGGACGCTTAAAAATTAATTAATAACTTTGGTCATTCAAAATCTGAAAATTGTAATTAAAATCATTTTTTTTATAAAACGATCTAAAATTACGTTCATCTTATTATTCATCATTTTCTGATTCCAAAAACATATAAATATGTTATATTCGGATTAAAAACAAGCTCTGAAAATTAAAAATATAAACATTATGATTAAAATAAAATTTCCAAAATCGATTTAAAAACAATTTGATCTTATTCCTTGTCGGTTCCTGATTCCAAAAACATATAGATTTGATATGTTTGGATTAAAAACACGCTCAGAAAGTTAAAACGAAGAGAGGCACATAAAAGCGTGCTATGCAGCACAGCGCAACCGCTAGCGCGCTAAACAGGCTCGTCAATTGCACTGCCTTCTACGGACTACGGTCATTGTGAAACAATGCAGTGCGTTCAGTTGCATTCTGTGAGTTCCACAGCTTGACTAAATGTAGTAATTTCGCCTTACGCGACTTGTTTTAATTTTTGTCAGCGAAAGCGACTTTGACTTTAAAGGTACTGAACTTGTCAAATCCAGGTGCACGGAGCCCCTGGGGCTTTTAGTCATACCTCAGGCAGCTATCCGTTAGAAGAACTACCAAGTTTCATTGACTTGCACCCAAAGAGTCAAGAACTGCGATTTTTTTACGAATTAATTTCGTACTCGGACCCGGCTGGTCTTGACCTATTTTTGGATCTAAATTTAGATCAGGTAGATCACCACATCATGCACAAAAAGAGAGTCACTAGCAAACTATGTCAGACGTCATCATGAGTTTGTGTAAAACAAAATGGAGGCCGAAATCACTCAGTTGAATCGAACTCCGACCAAACACCACGTAATAACTAGGTTAATTTATGCACTCGCGTGAACAAGAAACTGTCGAGCTTCACAGATGTAGCCGTTGGGTAGTTTTGGGTTTGTTTTACTACCATAGGAAGATTTTTGAACTGTAAATGCACTCAGCTGCAACAAAAACGCAAAACGAAGGCTGTGAGCTGCACTGTGCCTTTAAAGGCGTTGACCACAGTGCTTGATATTTCAAAGATGGCTCAAGATTGACTGTAAATTCCAAAAACATCATGACACATTTTGCTGTGGGCGACTATGAGGTTGAAGACGTTGACCCCAGTTATCAACTCTTAAAGTCTCCAGTCGGACAAAAAGTGACTGTTATTGATCAATTTATATAGAATAGTTTGCCCATCACATGTGCACAACATTCTCAATGTTTCAAGACACGAACTGGGGTCGTTTAAGCAGAGAAAGAGTCAGACAGACAGACAGACAGACAGACAGACAGACAGACAGACAGACAGACAGACAGACAGACAGACAGGGGAGGGAGGATGGGAGGGAGGGAAACGGATGGAGAGTTTGATAAATAAAGAGAGAGATAGAGAGATAGAGAGAGAGAGAGAGAGAGAGAGAGAGAGAGAGAGAGAGAGAGAGAGAGAGAGAGAGAGAGAGAGAGAGAGAGAGAGAGAGAGCGAGAGAGAGTGAATTAAAGTATTCTCTCTCTCTCTCGCTCTTATGTCAGAATGCAAAGATTAATTACAATTTTTTCCCAGTCAGCTTTGTGTGGGTTTCTTTTTTGTGAAAGAAATTGCAGTGTGTGTATACGTGCTGACACAAATCTTCAAAAAGTTACACTTTTTAGTCTAGACAAATTTCGCATTTTAAATCTCTTTGTGACTGTTAAATCTTGTCCCAAACACAGCATCACCAGATTTAGATTTAGAACCGTACAAACAAATGCCCTTCAAATTTTAATGGAAATGCTGATGCAACAAAAACATCGCAGACGTCAATGCTTTAGTACGCACAGCGTTTCTTCAAACCTTTCTTGCAACTGGTTTCGTGATACATAGATATCTCTCACGATCATTCTTTTACTTGCCTCTTTCCTGAACGAAGAGAGATAAAGAAACAGTCATCACGAAGGGAGAAAAACTAGACTTATTAAAATCAATTACAAGAAGGATTAGCTTTCACACAAAAACAGAAGTAAAACAGAACAAGATGAAAGCTCTGACGTTTATATAAATTGATCACAGGCCAGATACAGGAAATGAGGTCCACATAAATTAGGTTACTTATGAATCTTTAGATATAGAGTAATGGAAAAAAATCATTCTCCGTCTCTATCTATATACCTTCCTTTGCTGTTTTTTTCACAGAAAGACAAAATCTAAATAGTCACACTACCTGGTTCAGAGCCTTCCATCCCGCTTCTTCATCCATTTTTTTGTCAAATCAAACAAGGAAAATGTGTGCACCTTCCAAACCCTCAGTGACCCCTCGGGCTGAAATATATTAACCAGGGACCTTAATGTGACCTGAATATTCCCAGCAATAGGATGATTAAGTAATGGAAATATGATTCTAGTCGCTTTTTTTTTAAACACAGAATAGAGCGCTTAGACCACACACACAAAGTGAACAAGAATCATGTGAAGTCTATTGTTTAAAGCTTGTATTGCGGACAATGATTAAAGTGGTTGATGTTGAGTTTGTTGTTGTTGTTGCGGCTGTCGTTTTCGTCGTCGTTGTGTGTGTGTGTGTGTGTGTGTGTGTGTGTGTGTGTGTGTGTGTGTGTGTGTGTGTGTGTGTGGGTGTGTGTGTGTGTGTGTGTGTGTGTGTGGTATGTGTGTGTGTGTGCGTGTGCGTGTGCGTGTGTGTGTGTGTGTGTGTGTGCGTGCGCGTGTTTGTGTGTTCGTGTGAGAAATTCGGTGGGCATTGTATTTTGTTTTGTTCGTGTGTCTTGCATGATTCCACCAACACATAGATTAATTATCTGAAGTTTGTATTAGTCCTTTAACACAACGAGAAGTTCCTATTGATAATAACATTGTCATACGGGTTATCTGAAGCTTCATTTCTTTTGTTATACAGTCGAAATATCTGAAGAGCAGTGTTGGTCGTTGGATTCTTTGGCTCTTTTAAGTAGCTATTGATGACGTCACGCACACGTCGAACGTATTTGTGTACGTACACGCAGCTCACGTGGACTATCTCTTGACTTTGCGGGATTATCTGGAACAGAGAATTAGAAACAGCGGTCAGAAGTTAAATAAAAACACATGAATCAACAAATATTTAAATGAATTAATTGTTGAATCTACACGTTTATAAATCGATTATATATAATCTGTAAGGTGACTTAACGCACTCCACATGAATATGTACACCCTTCTCGATGTTATTGCACCAGCTGCCTTATCATCATGCTATCCGCGCTGCTTTTTTTCTCTCACCCTTTTCAACTCTCTGTTCGCAAAAACAAATTCAATCGTGCTGTCCGAGGCGACTTCAGTGCCCCACAGGTTACAAGGAAAGTATGGCTGCCTGAATGGCGGGGTAAAAACGGTCATACACGTAAAAACCCTCTTGTGCGAAAACATGAGTGAACGTGGGAGTTTCAGCCCATGAACGAGGAAGAAGAGAAGACACGGAAAGGCTGTTCAAACCTAAAGACTTTGTGCCGAATCAGGCGATGAAAGAACCAGCGAGTCCTCGATTTCACTGATTCAGTGATTGGCGTCTTCAACAAAGCAACGGGCTTTCAAATGTCCAGTACAACTGCAATGAACGACCGTGCATCAAACGAAA
>NC_090258.1:22788362-22845862 GCF_037325665.1 Littorina saxatilis
CTGCGCCTTCTTCATTTTAATTTCAAGGTTAGCTAAAATAAAATTAAAACAATAGAGCACACTCTGGCTTTTTGGGGGGCAGAATATCAATTTGGAAGAAACCTATATATACCGTGAGTCAGAAGACCCAAATGTCAGAGCCTTATTTTCTAAACTAATCAGTTGCTTACGGAATGAGTGATGGTAATAATTAGTGTTAACGTCCTCTTAGAACCATTTGGCCTATCTTGGGACAGGTAGAGTTAATATGCTTTATAATGAATGATGGGAGACATATATCTGTCGCGCAGAAAATAATAAATATACGGTGTCTCATAGCCTGATTAAAGAAAACGCAGATTGTAAAATGTCATACTCAAAACCATATTGGCAACCAACAGTAAGCTAAAACAGGATACATGTATATAGCTATTCTGATGAATACGTGGGGGAATTCGGGGGCTGTGATTGGATGGTCTCTTCCGATCATCAAAGCATAATGCTACAGAAGTCGACCATTTTTCTCAATATCCAAAAGCATATTGTCAATAACAAAGACGCATGGTTCCGTTTTTTTTCCACGTATATAAAGTACACGCATACCTCGCCAGGTTTGTTTCTGTGACTAGTCGACAGACGATGCCATTTGCTTTGTGTGTGTTTTTGTTGTTGCTTACTGTACATGAATCCAGTTCTTCAACAGGCAACAAACCTTTCAAATTTCCAGAAGCTGCAATCTGAAGCGACCTATCTCTGATTCTAGCAGAAGATCTTTCCAATGTTTAACACAAAATCAGCAAACTCTCCTGTCACATAAAACGTCCATTGTATAGTGCAATGTTGAAATGAAGTTACCGGTCTGAAACATTTAGTCGTTTCTTCTGAGACAATCCTTGTTCTCTTATCATCTACAGATTTACCGCAGTCTTCACCACGCGAATTCCCAACAGAAGTCAGACTTTCGAACATACAATATACGTAGGCAAGCATGATACGTCATGACGTCATATGATTCCAAGCATATTGACGTAATGCTATACATCCGGTTATCTCGAGTTTTCTCCGTAATACATGTCCGTTGGTTTTTCAATGTTCGGTTATTTCCGTGGCTTCATGCGGAAAGGGAACCGTCGTCTGCAATCAACGACATGGACCATTCTGGTACTTGTTGCTGACAAAAACATGATTTTAACACAGAATTTAATGTCAGAATAGCTATATAAACGCTATTGTGTTTTCATCGTAGCAATAGGGTCCGATATTTAGACTCGAACAAGTATAATGCGACTCGTCTTCGACTCGTCGGCATTATCCTTGTCTCGTCTAAATATCGGGCCCTATTGCTACGCTGAAAACACAATAGCTGTTAATGTTGGTTTAGGGTAACCCGACCGACCCTATTTTTTTCCCGCCGACCCTAACATTTTTTTTTCATTTCTCAAAAAAACAAAAACAAAACACAACCTCTGGCACATTTTGCGAACCATACCGAGACTAAAAAAAAAAAACTTAATTTTTTTTTTAAAAAACCCGACCTACCGACCCTATTTGTTTGGATCATGTTACCCTGAACCAACATATATTTTTGGTTGGCATGGACAATGTGTCGCTGCACTACGTCAGTCATTTCTGTGTAATTACAGAGATTTCTGCATCGTTTCCATTGAAATAATTAAACTCTGAGAGAGCAAAAACCATCCTGAGTATATTGCTTTCATTGATTTTCACGTCAATTATGGCAAGACAAAAAAGTGCTAATCAATCAATCCAAATTAACGCCACAGGAACTCATTTTGCGTGGCAACAGGAAAGAGAGTGCAGGTTATCGATTCAAACTTCTTTTTTTGTTGGCGCTGTAAATTGTGACCCTCCACCACGAAATGAGTCGCATGTCACCTCGCGCGGTTCTGCGCTAGGCTTAATATAAGTCCGGGGAGTGTCTGGTAACAGTGTGAGGGTCACCTTAGTCACAGGCTTATAACTCAAACAGTTTTTGCTCTTTTCTAAAACGGTTTTCACCACTGGATAGAGCATAAAACACTCTTTAGGAAAATGTACAAATATGAAAATCATGCAAAGGTGACATGCGACTCATGCCGTGGTGGAGGGTCACAATTGTCGAACGTGGGGAGTGCAACAGATTGTCTTCTATTCTCGTTTTAATCGAAATAAAGCAAAAATAAGAATAATAACAAGAATGGTAATTAGGTACTGGAACGTTTTATTTTTCAACAAAACAAGACATTGACGAATACATCGACCCAATGGTCTTTACAGTGGACAGGCAGACACAATAATACATGAAGTGAAAACTTCGGTTTGAAGCAGTGCGACAGGATTTGGTACGCCTTTTGAAACCAGACGAAAACAAGCGCTTAATTACCTTTGGGTGGTCAGCATTACCGGCTCATGCTTGAGATCTATTTTCTCGACATGTCTGTTATCGGTTTTTTTAAAATTCCATTACAGTGCACCATATGGCTTTTTGACCAATCAGGACTGATCTAGGTGACCCTCTAAATGTTATAACGTTTAGGCAGGGACCCTTTTTGTTTATCGCGCTAAAAAATAGTAAGACAAAGTAAACATTGGAACTAACAATATCAGCGGGACTTATTCTAAAGAATGACACTTCAACTTCTGTCAGATACTAGGGGAAAGGCTCCTAATATGGACCGGCTCCTAATATGGACCACCTCCTGTTCTGACAAACTAACGGCGCTAGAGTGCTCAAAACAATTTCATTCGCTGTATTCGCCTTCTCTGGATAACTTGCACATGTCAAAACAGTTGCAGAAACACAAACCTCAAAACCGTTAGGTTTTTTGTCTTTTTTCACTTTTGGCAGCGTTCACTCTAAATTTGACGCCTAAAACGGACTCGTTTCTGTCCACAGCCAAAGCTTTTATCACACAAAAATTGCTATATATGACAGCTAAGACGGTATTTGTTACATTTTAGCAGTGTTGACCTCGAGTTTCTCCTGCAGATAAAAAATGATAGCAAAATGTCAAAGTATGTGCGAGTCCCCTAATATTGACCACCTTCAACAAATCGAAGAAAATAAAAGCTAAAGGCTATTTTCATTAATTCATTAAGAAGCTTGCTGGAAATAACCTATAACTAGCCCTCGAGATTTAAAAAAGATATAACAAAAAGTCTTCTTTTCGTGGAAGTTGATAATTTCACTTATTTTCACTCTGTTTTTGATAAGCTTCTTTAGTTTCCTGGTGTGCTTTAAATAATGCTCTCATCGACCCGAAACAGATAAATCTAAAGCATATTTTAATTAGTCTGACTTGTACACTAAGTTGTATCATGTTATTTTGAAGTATAGGGGGCTTTTTACAGTGATTCGTGAAGGCCGCTTGACTGGTCCATATTAGGCGCCCAGGCTCCTAATATGGACCATTTGTGATTCTTTCTGTATTTAATTTTTGCTGAATGTCTATCAAAGCTATTTCACTCTAATTAGTCCTAACGGTTAACCTAAGAGAGAAGGACTACCAAACACAAAATGAAACTTCTTCGCAAGAAAACAAGCTAGTTATCAGCATGAAACAAAAAGTGGTCCATATTAGGAGCCCTTCCCCTACACTCTTTATCTAAACAAATACCAAAGAGCCAGTTTTGTCGGTGGGCGCTATACAGAACGGCAAGGCACCACTCATCCTCTGCGTTTGCAATGCCGACCCACTCACTTCAAAATGACATTGTCAAAGTTCTGACGATTCTAGTGAAATTGCGTCACTTAATTTACGTCAAATATATCTTAACGTCATTTCCTTTCTCTCTGGCGTTGTTTCGAAATCTGTCGCCCTCAGTTGGACAAGAGATATCGAAGCAACTGAAACGTATGTTCCACTTGGTCTATCTTGTGATATTGTTGTGTGAACGCATTTGACCTGTGAATATTCATTACGTCAGTTGAGTGACTCTGATTTGCTGACGAGAATGCTTTGACTGACAGGCATAATCAGATAAGAGCAATCCAGTTCCTATTGCGGTTGTTCCGTCTAATTCGCGGGGTCGCTTCGAAATTTCTTTTGGTCGAAATATACAGAAATAAAACCGCTATTTCTAATATGCTGATTGTTAGCAAATCATAACAGACAAGTTTAAAAAAAGGATATAAGCATTCGCCTCCCGCGAATGATGATAATCCATTTTCTCGACATGCCTGTTAAGAGAAAGGGAGAATGTACGTTCTGGCTCACCGATTCCGACAGACCCTAAATATTAACGCAAAATAGGCTTCTGGACTAAACTTTTACTAAAATGAAACATGCGACAAAATCAGAAAAATACTGCATAAATCCATACAAAAAAAAATACAGTAAAGTAAGGTTGTTTTGAACCAATGCCGGGTCTGTCGGAATCAGTAACCCAGAACCTGGTTAAGCCACTTTATTTTTAGACGCTCTCCAAACAGCCAGCGTGTGTTTTGCCAGGCCTGCAACCTGGTTAAGCCACTTTATTTTTAGACGCTCTCCAAAGAGCCAGCGTGTGTTTGTCATTTTTCCTGGTGCTGTGGTGGTGTGAAGACGTGTTTTCTGTGAGAAAAGTGTTTTGCCTGTCTCAAGAATCTATAGGGTTAGCTCAGGAAGTTAGAGAAGCAAACGCTGCACAACAAGCTCTGTTGGATTATTCTAGACAATCAACTTATTTAATTCTTCCTGAAAATATGAATCAGCAAACAGAACAAGAAGTTAGGAATTTATCACAGTCAGACACTTCTTCTAGTATGGAGCAGGATGATAATGGACTTCATACTGGGCTCAGTCAAGACTTTGAGGTGATTGATTTAGAAAGTACCGAATGTGATCAATTCATTAACTTTGAAAGTGTGCAAGTTAAAACAGAAGTTGACTCTGAAAAACTAGAGAGTTTAAAAAAACACATTGAGTACCATACAAAACTTCTTGAATTTTACAAACAACTTGATTCAATTTTCCAAGAGAGAGGACATAAGGCTGCAGAAGAGTTTGAATTGAAAGCAAATCTCCCCAAAAAGCCAATACCTGTTACCTTCCAAAACAAACGGGAAAAGAAATCAAAAGTCTTGACTTCACTTAGAGGGTCGGAGCTCCTAGAGGGTCTAAAAAATCATCTGTACTATGATGGTTCAACAAGCGAATCTTTGTTGTTTAGTACAAGCCGAACAACAGATATTGAGGAACTCAAACAAAAGCTTCTTGTTTGTGAAAAACAATACAAAAGTAAAGCAACAGATACCCTAAAAATTGTGGTTGTTTATGGACAATATTTAGAAGTGCTGAGGAATAGACATTTTGGAAGATTCAAGGGTGTTTGTTTAGAAGTGTTACGTATAACACCTAGATGGGCGAGAGATCTCATTAACATAAGCATTCTTCTCAAGACATATCCCAAATTCCAACAACTAAATCTTCCAATAAAAACAATGTTGTCTCTTCGCAAGCACATCCATCAAGCCTTGGAAAACAATGAAGAGGAAGCAGCTTTTTGGATTGGTAAGTGTTATTTCTCTCTATTGCATACATTTGTTTACTGGTAACCAACGAGGGGATCTGCAGTTCCCCTCCTTAGTAACGATGAGCATAATGGTTTATTTTTAGTATAGCTCTATTAAATATGTATTTGTTTACCTGTAACTAAGTAGAGGAACTGCATTTCCCCTCCTTAGCAACGATGAGCTGGATTGGTCAGTGTTATTTCTCTCTATAGCATACATTTGTTTACCCGTAACTAAGTAGAGGAACTGCATTTCCCCTCCTTAGCAACGATGAGCTGGATTGGTCAGTGTTATTTCTCTCTATAGCATACATTTGTTTACCAATAACTAAGTAGAGGAACTGCATTTCCCCTCCTTAGCAACGATGAGCTGGATTGGTAAGTGTTATTTCTCTCTATATCATACATTTGTTTACCTGTAACTAAGTAGAGGAACTGCATTTCCCCTCCTTAGCAACGATGAGCTGGATTGGTCAGTGTTATTTCTCTCTATAGCATACATTTGTTTACCTGTAACTAAGTAGAGGAACTGCATTTCCCCTCCTTAGCTACAAGTTTTCATTCTTTTTGTTTATGTTTTCAGAATAACCGGTGGATCCGGCTGGGAAAACGTGCCGTGCTTCACTGCTCTACTTCGCTTCAAAGGCTGCCTTCGGGCGGCCGCCGAGTGTTAACTTATTCAATTGACTTGTTTATTTTATTCAAGCTTTTGATAAGTGTACTTGGTGGCTGCTTTAAAACTCAACAAAGCCTACTCCCCTTTCACAAACACTTCCCCAACGCAAGCAACGTCCTTTTCCCCTCTGCAGTCAAAACAAAGCTGTCATAGCGGGTTTTCCCGATTGACAAAAATTCTTATTACACACTCAGACTATTTGAAGCCGCGTTTGTTCTCCAGTGCCCAATTGCATAAGAATATTCTGGTGATGAATAAACGCGCTTTGTGTCATTAGCATCTAAAGATTTCTTGTTTACAATAGTTGTGTTGATCTGATGAAGCGCGGAACTGATCTTAGGGTTGTCATGGTGAAACACTCGCTTCTGAAACAGTGCTTCCTTGTAGTTATCATGCGATATGCTCGACTTTACAACCTGTTTGCTTACACCCTTTGCTTTTTTAACCACCCCTTTCTCACTTGCAACACTGTACATCTTTGCACGCAATCCAACATACTCCTTAATTATCTTCCCATTCATTTCATCTTTCATCTTTCCAATAACCTTCTTGTTAACATTTGAGTGCAATGGTGATTCTTTAGGGTAGTCGCAAGTGTCATAAAAAGAATCTTTTCCTTTTACTGCAGGACTTTCAGCTTCTAGATCTTTGTAAATGTCATCCGCTGGAATGTCAAGTAAGAATGAATCTGTGTCTGTGTAAAGTACTCTCGATTTGGGATATCTTGGTTTCAAATAATCATACAAAAACTCAAGCATCAACAGTTTTGACAACTCTAGCACAGTAAAGCCTATGAATACTGGTTTGTCAAGCTTGACTACAAGTTTTTTCATTAAGATACCATACAGCTGTTCATGAAAGTATTTAAAGTCTTGATACTGTGGTTTGGATGTCAGCTTGATGGCCTCATTTTCTCTTGTAACAAGTCTAACATCCTTTCTCTTGTGTGGGTTTTCCATTGTCTTACCAAAGCAACTGTTGTTCATCAGTTTAAAAAAGTCTTTCTCTGATGCATCAGCGGCTTTGGTTCTCAGTTCTGTGTTTTTCATGATGTAAGGTTTCATAAACTGTTCTTGATCAAATAAAATTATACGATGAACAGCCTTCAAAATTAATCCATGTCTAATGTAAAACTGTAACAGTCTGTAGTGACACACATACTTCTTTTTGTGAAACAGATTGGGCACCAGCTTTGGAGGTTCTCTTGGGTTTACTTTTAACCTCTCAGCCGCTAAAGGATAATCATTATGTAGATCATGAAGTGATAGTGGATAGTCTAAGTCAACTTCTAGTATCCATCCCTTTCGACTGTCTGGACCTGCTTTTAATATTGCCAGCACAACACATTGTGAAAATGGTCCTGAATAGATCTTAAAGTTCCGAAGTGGAAGCGTCTGACACATTGCCCAACCATACAAATTGTTTGCATCTAGATACATGATGTAATTAGAAGGTTTCATAGGATCAAAGTCGTCCAAGTATTTGTTGTTGGCTTTGCAGTAATTGTGTGAAGCCATACTGATTCCTCCACGTAGTCCATTTTCAATCATCTGAAGTGTAGGTAGATCTGATAGCAAGTCAATCTTTACTCCTGTAAATCTAAGAAATGCATCCCAGCTCATGCCTGGTGCAGATATGTAATGTGAAGGATCTAGATTGTAGTGCTTCATACATGTTCTTCTGTAATTCTCAAATATATCTGCAAGTAAACAAACATCAGCCAACAAATATTGATCATGATAATCACCCATTGTATTACATCCTAATTTATTCCATGCAGTCTTAGCGTGTTCATAGTCTTCGTCACTTATACCTTTACCCTTCAGCCGTGAGAAGTAAGCATCCTTTGGTGGTAACTCATCTTCATCAAACCTCTCCCACGAATCCATGTATTCATATGGATAGACTCCCTTTCTAACTAAGTCACTGTCAAAGTACTTACATGTGATTGGGAAAGCAGTTAGTGATGAAGATAAAGACTCAAGTGTTCCCATCAGATGTTGAGCAGAATCGTAGAAGTATAAACTATTCAGAGTAAAGGCCATGTACTTTTCTGAAGACTGCGCAATGCATCTTGCTTTGTATTCATCAGTTACTGCCTGCATGATCAGATGTGAATCATAACCGCGCAAGTTATGGAAGAAGATTGGAAGCTTCCAAGTCTTAGGATCAAACTTTAATTGTAGATTACATTTGCTGTGTGCTGCTCCTCGGAACTGCCCACTTACATGATCATGATCTCTTACTATTGGATTGTCTGTGTTTGGTGTTAGACTTTGTTCGCATATCCAACACTGTGTGGTAGAGTTAAACTGTTCTTGGTCTTCAGGTTTCATAACAATGTCTGAAAGATTCAGTTGTTTGGAGCAGTCATTTCGCACTTGGTTCATTTGCTGTAAGAAGTTCTTTGCTGCATTAGGTCCTCTGTACAATTGCGGTTTAGAATGTTTACCATCTGAACTAACAACAATAAATGCATATGAACAGACTTGATGATTACTTAGAGTTACTGTTTTAGGTAGGTCTTTTGGTAAAGGTCCTTCATATGGCACAATGATAGATTCAAAGTCAGCATAAACAACATAAGGACTTTTCTGTAGTTTGCATACATTCTTAAAATACACTTTGCTGTCTGGCGGTGGTGTTGTTAACTTCACAACCGCATCATCAACGCTCTTACAATGTTGCTTGTGTATAAGTGCTGCATGAATTGATGGAATACGCAAGAGACATCGCCTACAAAAGTCTTGTTTACTATTGTGATTGCTTGTGCTCGCCATCAGTCTACTCATTGTACGAATCAAAGTGTAATGATATTTTACACCATCAGTCATTAGTAACATGTCAACATGGTTAGTATCACAATCACCAATCGTTGGTGAGTTCTTTGATATTCTGACTGGTTTCAGTTCATCTTCCTCATCCCACGTGTAAACATTTACGGTGATGGGTTTGTTTTGCTGTTCAAATTTGTCAATGCTTGTAATGCTGACAGGAAATTCAATACCAGTAAAGTTTAGTTTATTTCTGTATGCATGATAGTTAGACACTCTTTCTGCATTTTTCTTTACACTGTACAGTCTTGCCAGAACACACCACATAAAACATTTGTCATCATCATTCTTTATGTTCAGCACAGCACGTTTTTTGACAAGAGCAGGAGGTAAAGGTATGTAACTTCTACCTCTGATGGGGGCAAATTTACTTAGCTTCAATTCTATTTTTAGAATTTCACCTTCTGACCATCCGGATCCTTTCATCTTTGCATCCTCTGCAGCTTGCTCAAACCGTTTCATCATTTCATCTGCCCAGTTTCCATTCAATTCTGCCATAGAATTAAGTGCTAGTTGTCTGGTTGAAACATGAACTTCTAGCACCTCATCACTGACTGTTTTGTATTTTATTAAACTGACTATCTGCGCTTTTACTGGAGGTTCAATCAACAAATTGTTTGGAATTTGTTCAATAGCGTCTTGCACACTGGACTGCACATTTTGAGGATCCGTTACTTGTAATTCAACGGTGTCAAATACTGTCGATAAAGATTCTAATACAGAGTCTTCCATCGCTGTGAGTTTGATTTTATAACTCAAAATAAAAATATAAATTAAAAAAATGAAGTTGCTTAGAATTCTTTCTCAGAGCTTCCATTTTTGTTAACACTATAAAATCTGAAATAAAAAATCATTTAACATTTGTACCACGTGGAACTAATTGTAATTCCTCTTTTACAAAGGCTCTTTGCGGTGCTGGTTCTCTCAAGTAATATATAGGTGGATTTGTCTCTACTACTCTCTTGATTTCATGAATGTCAATACTCCAGATTGGATCCGTTGCACGCTTCCTGCTGTCACCCTCAGCTTCACCGGGTGCATATAAATATCTGACTTTCTGATTGAAAGGTAGTAATGCCACTGGTGTTGTTGACTTTGGAGCAACAGGTATTGTTTTCTGTTTGATTGCATCAACTGGTCTTAACCCTGTAGCTTTAAATACCTCCAGATTCATTGCTCTAAGTACTGATGGTAATCTTTTGACCCATTCAGTGTTACGCAATTTACTTTCTGTGTCCAAAAATTCCTGATGGTACTGATATGAAAACAGTTTTTCTGCCAACTGTTTGTTAAAGCTCTCAACAATAGCCTGTGACCTGTGGTTTCCTGGAATACCTCTCTTCACTGTAACATGATGTTTTAACAGAAGCTGGTTGACAGCTCCTTTAAACTCCTTACCATCATCGCACTGAATCATTCTGGGATACTTTAGTGGTCCACGTCTGTAAATTTCTTGCAGGGCAACAGCTGTAGCTATAGCACTTTTCTCTGTCAACGGTTCAGCATCTTTGTATCTTGTTGCAACATCAACTACAGTCAGTGCATACTTATATTTCTTCCTTCTGACTGTGTCATGCGGTAAATACAGCAGGTCTATTTGATGAGTGTCATTCGGTTTAATGTTAACAAAGTGTGGTCGTGTAATTTTTCTTGGTGCAGGTAAATAGATCTGCCAAACTGCCTGCTTTGACAACCATTTCTTTGCTATATCTTGAGAAACACCTGCTGCGTCACTGAGCTTGTCAATAGCAGTTCTTCCTTTCCAGTATCCTTTTGGGGAATAATATATTTTAGATAACAAAGCATCACTCATGGTTTTTTAAATGACAGAATATTAAGATTTGACAGCACGCGCAATAAAGTAAACAACAGCCATACCAATAACAATGAAAACAATCTCGCCCACCTTCTGCTCTTCTGAAGGCTGATAAAAGTCACCCAGTTTTGGAGGAGCACTTGTCTTCATTTTCTTTCCAGTTACAAGATAGTATTCTTGAATGGCTGCATCAACATTGGCAAAGGTTTTGTTTGCATGTCCTTGCTGCCTGAGTTTATCATTCATAAAGTCTAACTGCGCAATTCGTTTCTTCTCGTATTCATCCTGTGCTTTCGCCAGTTGTTCCATGGCTTTGTTGTGCCTTTCCCTCTCTTCACCATTTTGCAGTTTAGAAAACAAATAGTTGCTGCCAGAAAATGCAAGCGCATTTACAATCGCACCTCCCACCATCATAACCAAGCTAGCCATTTTATTGTCTTACATGTTTATATTTTCTGGAATAATTCCTTGCTTCACCAGGAAGTCTTTTGTTGCAAAGGAAGCTGTCACAACACCAATTAGTTTAGCACCGTCTTCGAAGTCTAACTTTCCCAAGTCGGCTGGTTTCATTCTGAGGAGACTTTTACCCAGCATTGTGTAACCTACACTCAAGCCTCCAATCACTGCAGCGTGATAAACTAGATTAACTATTGTCTTTTCAGAACTCATTTTTATGTTATCAAAATTAAAATATTAAAATTATTCCATATGAAATGAATCCACTGCAGGTACTACTGTGGGCTTTTTTATTGTTTGTACTGCTTTGTTTGTTGGTTTTGGTGTTTCTGATTTTGGTGTTTCTGATTTTGGTCTTTCTGACACTTTATATTTGCCTTGCCAAAGTTTGTAAAGCAAGTATCCACCTCCTCCAACAACAGCTGCTACAGCTACTTTTCTGTATGATAGAAATGAAGATTTTAATTCTTGATCAGTTTGTGTGACCTTAGTCACTTCAGGAATGTTTGGTGTCTGCTCAACTTCAGACATAATGTTCTGCTTTGCCTTTTGATTTAACTTTTTTTGTCTGTTCCATTCGGCTAGTTTTTTTCCTGCTTCTACTCTACCAGGTTTCTTTGTCACTGTGTTCACTTCTGGTATTTTCGTCTGCTCCACTGTCTGCTTCAACTGATCCGTCATCTTTTTTATTCTGAAAATTAATGTGTTTGAAAGTAATTAATCCAGCAACAAATGGTACTAATAAAGCACCAAATCGATAATACAGGCCACAGGCAAGAGATTCGAGGGACTTGGAAACAACAGGGTCATGAGTTAGATCATGTGTTAAGTCTTCCTCCGAGTCGAGAGGTGTAAAATGTCCAAAAATCTTTGTGTACAAACCTATAACAGTCTGTCCAATACTTCTAACCATCTTAGAACCAAGCACTGATTCATACCGTCCATGATACTTTTCTATATCTTCTGAGGAAAGATGTTGTACTTCTTCCACAGTTAACTGCTGCCCAAGGTAGTGTTTTGTTTTTCCACAAACAGCAAGTGAATACAATCTTTCTTTTTTATCAGGTATAGTCCTACTGTCACAGATTTCAATATCTGTAGCAGTCTGCATCAGCAATTCATCACAGTTCATTTTATTTTGATGCAGAATAAAATTAAAATCTAGTAATTAAACTTGAGTAAGAACTTAGGTAGGAACTTAACAAGAACTTAGGTAGGAACTTGAGTAAGAACTTAGGTAGGAACTTGACAAGAACTTAGTAAGAACTTGACAAGAACTTGACAAGAACTTGACAAGAACTTGAGTAAGAACTTGACAAGAACTTGAGTAAGAACTTGACAAGAACTTAGCAAGGATTTCTACAAACATACATACTGAACTGGTTGATCAGTTTTTAAAACCAGTTTCGAGTGCTTAGAAGATTTCAGATTATTCTTTATTCTTTCTCTCTCCTGTTTGTTTTCAATGACATCATTTTCTCGAAGACACTCTTCAAAACTGTCACGGTCCTTTGAATAGAACAATGTTATTGTTTTGAGTTGCTCTCTAAAGTCTTTCAGAACTGCATTGTATTTTTGTGTTAATATCCAAACTGATATTAATGCATGTCGTCCACTGAATGCAAGCTTTGCTAGTGCACTTTTCTTTCTAACAATGTCACGTTCTGCTGCACAGTCATCAATAATAAACAGTGTTGGCGTGTTCTGAAAAAGATCGAAATAATGCTCCAAGCAAACATTTAGACGATCAGAAGGATTTACAATAAATATATTTTGATCAGACCATATGAATTTTCTCTCCTTGTATGTTCTGTTATGCTTTATGGTTGGACAGAATATGACTATGTGTTCAAAGTGATTTATGTAAACAGTTTGTAATAAATCCAAAACATATCTTGTTTTGCCGCAACCTGTTGCCCCACAAATCAAAGAACAGTGTGGATCTTTTGGAAGAAAATCTAGATACTTCATTTTAACACGTTCAATAAACAATATCCTGTAATCTGCTTTCAGAGATGTTTAACTGCGCATCTGACACAACAAACACGTAGATCTTAACTGATTTACTACTACTCCCTACTTCCTTTTCAATTTGTATTGTGATTCCTTCTGATCCGTTTTCAATTCGCCTTCCACTTCCATGCAGTTTGTTGTCGTCAGTTGTTCTGAGATCCAGCCATAACGCATATTTATTTGTCAAGAAATCTTCTACGCCAACACCGTGTACATGTAGATCTTTAGCCACAAGATCAGATGTTGGGTCTTTCAATCTTCCTCCAGTAAAGTACTTTCTTGCTTCATCATAGTGTTGGTATGGCAGCATGCCAGATGCAAATATTTGGTTTGGCTGCCCTTCAATTGTGCAATATACTCTATTGATTAGTGGATTGTAAAACTTTTCTATTTGCCTTTCATATGAATCTTTTGGTTCCTCAAACAACATAAGTATTCCCTTCATTGACCTAGCTGGTGTATTCAAGTTAATGTTCCAGATTGGATCAGCCTGGCTTTTTGAAAGTGTACTGTGATTCAACACTCTTTCATAATAGATAGGCAGCTTAGAACTGTACTGATTTTCTATAAGTCTAGCCAGTTCAGGATGGTTTACAACATCAAACTCTAAAGAAATTCCAGACACCTTATACTTTGCTTCCGGGTCTTGTGAAAGCATAACACGATCATAACTATTGAAAGTCAGGTCGTATGACAGCCTGTCACGCAATGCTCCTTGATAGAAGGGAGGATGTGAATTTATGAGTTCAAAGTCAAGTGGAATACAAAATTTGTTTCCAAAAGCAACATTGACAGCGTTATCTTTTTTGTTATTGTCAGCTTTATCTCCTGCTCCTATTCTAACTTTTATCCCATTGTCTGACTGAATCCCTTGAAACACTCTGTTTTTCTTTTCATTGTCAGTTAACCAATTATCTGCATAAACTAAAAATACATCTGCATTATTCAATGACATCACTTCCCGCCCTTCCAGTTTGACAGTAATCTTCCTCACAATTGCTCTTCCTACATTATAAGCCAAAGTCCTATTTTCATCTGAGCCAGATTCTAATTCTAATTTGAATGATAGTCTTACAGTGCCTGGTACAATAACATCGTTCTTACCTAGATTAGGAAACCTAACAGTAAGTATTTCATTCTGATCAATAGTAGAAGGATTATTTGTAACTATAACTGTTTGCCTTATTCCTTTTACCCCGAGAGGTTCTTTCAGCCTTCTGTAAGGATCAAGAACAGAACCGAACGATTGTGCCATCTTTTTTTATTTTCAAAATAAAAAATAAGTTACAAATGGCAGAAGGTGGATTTGAAGATTTATTTGAGCCAGCGGACGACATGAGCGAAGCAATCCCTTTGGTTCCCTACCATCATTCACTGCATTATGAGGTGGCACGACATGAACTTCTGGAAGGTAAAGTTAGAGATTTCTACAAAAGTTTAGGAGAAGAACCTGATGTTTTAGATCCAAACCAGTTCAAAATGGAAGCAAATCATTTATATACAACTAGCGATAAAGGAGAAAAAGTCCAACTTACATATAAATCTAATCCTGCTAAGTTTCTATCAAAAGTTTCACTAAAACAAAAACTTACTGCTAATCGACTTAGGCAATTAGATATTGTGCCTAGCACACGGTCATCATCTTCCCATGTTGTTTCCTTACTTCAACAAGCAGAACTAGGACTACCAACTGCTACTCAAATAGAATCTGTTCCATTGCAAGATCTTAATAAACTTGCAGATGAGGCTGATCAACTTATACAAGAGATAGAGACTTCTTTTTCTGAGGAAACTTCACTGAAGACTCCACATGAACTATTACCTATGAGAGAAATAGAAGCCCTTAATCAATCGCTACAAACCATCAGAGGTGAAATAGCAAATAATCTGTCAAAACTAGGTCAGCTGGATGAAGATATAAACAAAGAGAAACAAAAACTTGCTGATGCTGATGATTTGAACCTAGAACAAGAAGTAAAAAACAGAATTTCTAAGCGTTTAAAAAATTTGCAGGAGGAGAAAGCCATAAGGTTAGAAGTTCTAAGTAACAATAGAGAACAACTGAGAACACAGGTCAGCAGAATAAAAAATACAATTCAAAGAATCCTTTACGAAGACACAACTCTTGCTGAAAGAATTAGAACGCTTTTCAGAGAGCAGGGAATCACAATAGCTAGTATACTAACTGCGCTAGGATTTGCAATAAGCACATTAGTGTTAACACTCACAGGTGGCACTGTCACACCTCCACCTCCACCTTCACCTTCATCTCCATCTGATCCGGGATGGGTAAAGAAACAACTCAAACACATTGCAGAACTATTAAAGAAACTAGCAGCAAAAGCTTTGGATGCACTTCCAGGAATCATTGGTTCAATTGTTAGCTGGCTGTTATCTTTTGCAGGTAAAGTTGTTGGTTTCATGGCTGAACATCTCTGGACTCTAATAGTTTTAATTGCAGGTGTTCTGCTAACGAGAATAAAGCAAAAGTAAGCCTACACCCACTCCACCAATTACTAGAGCAGTCTTCTGCGATTCATGATCATCACTAATACTAACAGCTTGATCATCACTAGTGACAGAATGATCTTCACCTGCAGCGTGATCTTCACTTGTCACGCTTTGTTTCTGTTCATTGTGATATGGCTGTAACATCGTTCTGATTTCTGAATTCAGTTCTTCACCCTTTCCAAGCGGCTGGGTGTCACTAGCAATAATGATTTCATTGTTATAATTTGTTATTGTTCCAATCTGCAGCTGGAGATCAGAAGGTAACATGTAAAGGCCGTTACCAACAGCAAAGTCAACTTTTGATCTTGCATAACGGAGAGAGTCTTGATACCTTTTGATGCTGGAAGGCAGATCAACTGCAGAGTTTATGACATCTTCTAAATTTGATAACAACTGTTTCTGTGCACCAAACCCTGTGCTTGTTCTCATTATGTTTGATCGTGTCTGTGCCTGCGAGCCTAGCAAGCACCACGCATATGTTCGGATAGATTCATTGATCCTTTCAACACCTGATCCAGTGAAACCTTTGCCGGTGTCTAATATAAAAGTAGTCCATGCATTGTGGTGCTGTTGTTCTATTGATCCTAACTGTACCTGCACATTTGAAGAAAAAGATGTATGACCTGGCCAGTAATCAAAATTATACCTCCTGTGGACACCCCATAAATATAGTGTTCCCATGCCATGGTTTTTGTCTTGCTTTTGCCTAAAGTCGGTCTTAAAATCTATATTGAATTCATTGCAGAGACGCTCATACACTTTCATGTTTATCCTATTGTTGAATGGGTTCCAGCTCTTTTCATGCGGCATTGGTGCCTGAAGTTCAGACAAGATTCTCCTGCACTGATAGTAAACGTGAAATGTGTACACACACTTTGTCAGTAAGTTTGAATTATTCATGTGGTCTGCATAGGACACTCCACATCCTGTGGTTGCACAGAATATTGCAAAGTTTAACTGATTCTGATAGAACTGAATTGGGTGAGAGTTCCACATCTTTGGAACACTATCATTTTTGATTGGGGGATTTAGGTAAGAATGGAATGGGTCAGGCACTTTAACGCGAATGGATTCTGTTTCTGTTACAGCAAAGTCCAACTCATGGAAAGAAATAGTCTTTGGATTGTAATATGGTCCAGTTTTGTATTTAATGTCTTTGTTGAATTTATACTGAATCATTTTTGTTGTTGAATAAAAAATGTTTATCACACTAACAAATGTGAAGACTAGTGTGCCAGTTAAACTTGCAAACCCTATCAACAATCAAAATGGAGGAATGAAAGTTGCACTGCATGAAATTATGTACAAGGTTACTTGGTATAATATCAGTAAAAAAAAGGCTAACAACTGGGTTAGAATTAATGGTAAAACACATTCTGTAGAAGATGGTTACTATGACTTCTGCACTTTAGAGAAAGAATTGTTTGCTCCAGTAGGTATTACAGCGAGTTTAAATCATGCAAGTCTCATTGCTACTCTTACTATGCCCAAAACTAGAGAAGTAAACGTTGAGTTTCCAACCAAACTCCTTGATATGCTTGGAATTACAAAAATATACAAGGGAACACGTCCCATTGACATGGATGTTAACAGTGTACTGTTTGTTCACATGAGAGAGCTTAACACATCCTATAATCTGTTTAATGATCAGCGTTCTGATCTGCTTAGGATTCTTCCACCGAGTGATGCCTCTTTTTGTAAAATGCACGTGCCAACATTTAAGACACTTCAGTTCAAGGACTTGGAGGAAGGGTGTCATGAATTCCTACACATTGATCTGAAAAATCAAAGTGGACAACCAGTTGATTGTTTGTTTAACATTACATTGGAAATAGTTCCATAAAATATTGAGTATTAAAATGTCGAGTGGACCTACAATAGCTTATCCTGTTGCATGTTCAACTATAGAGTTGAAAGATTTAGCAGACGCTATCGACTTTGAGAGCAATGCTGAAGTTGGTGCAGTGTATGCATTCGAGTTTACAGACACCGGTTATTACAAGAGAAAGGAAATCGACGATGAAAAGAAACCAAGATTCCTCAAACTAGGTCAAATCCGTGATGTTAATGTACCTGATCCAATTGTCGATGACACATTCTACATGTGGAAACATCAGAATAAAAAATGGGTACTTAGTCCTGTTATGAAAAAGATTGACTGGGAAATGAAGTTTGAATTTGTGAGTCCATACACTCTTGTTGGAAAAGACGACACATTCCGTAAGTCAATCAATGCTAAACCACTAATTGTTAGCCTTGTTCCTGCGATTAACAGCAGGGGAGAAGTTGCAGTTAAACCTTTCCATAAGAACAACTATCTCATTCACAGAAAACAAAGTGTTGAAAAGGACGCTGACACCATTGTCGATTTTATACCCAAGCTTCCAATAGGGCAGAATGCAACTATGATATTTGATATAGTTGTCAGGAAAAGGGAAGAAACCACAAACACTGTTCTAATGAGAGGAATAAATCTCAACTGGAGACCATTAAATGTTGAAGAAGTCAGAGTATTTATTGCTGTTCAAAAGGATTCTAACACAATAAAAAAACAGACGTCAAACCAAAATGTTGTTGTTAACGCAGATATAAATAATTTAACAGAAATAAGAAGTATTAATCTTACTTATCTTGATTTGATTGCTTTCTACTATACAGATAAGGTGTTAAGCAATGAACAGCTTCAAAGCTTAGCAGAAACACTGGCCAGTGAGAATTAAGATAAATATTTTATATTTTGCATTAAAAAGATGACTAGCAGTGTGAAGCTTTATCCTAATATTGATGAAAGTGCAGCAGAAAGTCAACAATTCAGACTGGCACACATTAGTAATATACAAAAACAACTAGAAGATGAATTAGAAAAATATTCTCGCGCTAGACGTAAATACTCAACAACTTACAACAGCCTTTCTAATGCCAGCACTGGTTCTACTATCCTTGCATCAGCTGCAGGTGTAACGGGAACAATTCTGTTAGCTACCGGAGTAGGGACTCCAGTTTCTCTAATCCTAGGTGGTGTCGCAGCAGCAGTTGGTGGTTTATCATTTATAGCATCAGCTATAATGAAAAAAATTGTGAAAAAGCTTGAAAAACACGAATCCATTTCCACTCTTGCATCATCAAAATTGTCTAGCCTAAAACTGTCTATCAGTAAAGCACTTGAAGATTCAAAAGTTTCTGACGAAGAATTCAAACAGATACAAACAGACTTTGATGACTACAAAAGTAAGAAAGCAAGTATTCAAACAAAAACACGAGCTGAATATAACAAGCCAATCGATATAGAAGATCTGAAAAAGCAGTTTTTAAAAAAGGGGATTCAAATAGGACGGGAAGAAAAAGTAAAAATAGAATCACTTGTAAAGAGTTAACTATTCGTTTAGACAGTCACATTGCATGTATCAGATATAATTCTAACAGTGAAAGAACATATGAAGTAAAGTTTGTAAATGAGAGAGCGTATTGAGCTTAAGAATGTTGTATAAGAGAAAGGGAGAATGTACGTTCTGGGTTACTGATTCCGACAGACCCGGCATTGGTTCAAAACAACCTTACTTTACTGTATTTTTTTTTGTATGGATTTATGCAGTATTTTTCTGATTTTGTCGCATGTTTCATTTTAGTAAAAGTTTAGTCCAGAAGCCTATTTTGCGTTAATATTTAGGGTCTGTCGGAATCGGTGAGCCAGAACGTACATTCCCCCTTTCTCTCTGTTATCATTTGCTAACAGTCAGCATATCAAAAATAACTCATACTAGCAGTAAGCATATTAGAACTAACGGTTTTATTATCGTCTAAATTCGACCAAAAGAAATGTCGAAGCGATCATGTGAATTAGACAGAACTGCCGCAATGGAGACTAGATCGCTACTATCTTATCATGCTTGTCAGTCAAAGCATTCTCGTGACCTGGGTCACAGCCAATCACTCACCAGACGTGATGAATATTAACAGGTGAATTGCGCTCACAAACAATTTCACAAAATAAACCAAGTTGATCATGCGTTTCAGTTGTTTGATTATTCTTGTCTAACAGAGCGACAGATTTAGAATCCACGCCAGACAGAAAGGAAATGACGCAAAGTGATATTTGACGGAACTTGTGTGACGCAATTTCACTTGATTCTTCAGAGCTTTAACAATGACATTTTTAAGTGAGCAGGTCGGCATTGCACACTCAGAGGGAGGGTGATGCCTTGCCGTTTTGTAAAGCACCCACCGACAGAACAGGCTTTTTGGTATTTTTGTGATAAAATGTGAAAATCTTGCAACATTTAAAGTGTCAGTCTTTAGAATAAGTCACGCTGATGATGTTAATTCAAAATTTTGTTTGACTTTGTTTTGTTTATTTTTAGCGTGATACACAACAAGGGTCCTAGCCTGACCGTTATAACATTAAGCGGGTCACTTAGAATCAGTCCTGATTGGTCAAATAGCCACATGGTGCACTGAAATGGTAATAAACACCCCTTATGTGCAGGATGCATGTGTGAAACAGAGTTCGAACTTAACGCCTATCTGGTAAAATAAATCTCAACACGCGGTATATCTTCAGTGCCTTATAAACGGAAAGGCATGCAAGTAAAACGTCCCAAGACAAAGACAAGTGTCCATGCAACGCTACAGAAATTGATTTACCTCTTAATACTTTCAAAATTTCTTTTTGGTACAAAATAACAACCCGCCACTGCAGAAGAAAAATGTCTCCCGAAAACTGGCAGCTTCCTTCATCAACCACTTACAGACGGGCGTTTTTTTGTTTTTTTTATCAAATATTCCAAATATATGTCAGAGACGGTAAAAGTAGCCGGTTCTTTTCTGTAATTTTTCATGCACTAACTTGTGCAGCTGCATTTTAGAAGCACTAAGTGAGCTTTAAACAGACCGTAGAATTTAGCGATGGAGTAATAGAGCTTTAATTTCCTTTGTTGGATCAATAAAATGTTATGAGTTATGAGTTATGAGTTAGAGCAAATTTTGTTTAAATGTTTGATTCCGGTTGATTCTATTTTGACGTCTGCCCACTCTATCTCTTTCTTCTCTCCCTCTACCTCCCTCCTCCACGCTCTCTCTCTCTCTCTCTTTCTTTTTCGTTCGCTCTCCCTCTTTCTCTCTCTCTCTCTCTCTCTCTCTCTCTCTCTCTTTCTCTCTCTCTCTCTCTCTCTCTCTCTACCTCCCTCCTCCACGCTCTCTCTCTTTCTTTTTCGTTCGCTCTCCCTCTCTCTCTCTCTCCCTCTCTCTCTCTCTCTCTCTCTCTCTCTCTCTCTCTCTCTCTCTCTCTCTCTATCTCTCTCTACCTCCCTCCTCCACGCTCTCTCTCTCTCTTTCTTTTTCGTTCGCTCTCCCTCCCTCTCTCTCTCCCTCTACCTCCCTCCTCCACGCTCTCTCTCTCTCTCTCTCTCTCTTTTTCGTTCGCTCTCCCTCTCTCTCTCTCTCGCTCTCTCTATCCCGGAATTTGTGAGAGTCCCAATGAGTCTCAATACTTTCAAAAAACACCTTTCACTGTATTTAATGTTAAATTACGAAAAAATCACAGTGATGGAAGACTTCGTTTGGTTATAATTTCATTTGTCCAAAGCATCAGTGTTTATTATATCCACACAAAAACACTCAAAGCTTTAATAACACATTTACTCATGCATGTGTATTCAGCATTGTTTTCACTACGTTACATATACGACGCTTTATATTTGTGTGTAATATGTAATGTGTAAATATTCATAATTATGTTGTTGTTTTTCTCTACCTTTTTTTCTACGTTAATATCCGTGTAAATATGGGATTAGATTAGTCCCCTCTCTGGGCGAGGGCTGGTTGAAAAAAAGCTCGTTGTATTGCTTATGCCACAACCCTCGAAAAATAAAATTTGATTTGATTTGATTTGATTTGATCTCTCTCGCTCTCTCTCTCCCTCTACCTCCCTCCTCCACGCTCTCTCTCTCTCTCTCTCTCTCTCTCTCTCTCCCTCTCTCTCTCTACCTCCCTCCTCCACGCTCTCTCTCTCTCTCTCTCTCTTTCTCGCTCCCTTTCTCTCTCTACCTCCCTCCTCCACGCTCCCTCTCCCTCTCTCTCTCTCTCTCCCTCTACCTCCCTCCTCCACGCTCTCTCTCGCTCCGCTCTCTCTCTCTCTCTCTCTCTCTCTCTCTCTCTCTGTCTTTCTCTCTCTCTCTCTCTCCCCCCGCTCTCTCTCTCTTATTCTTGGGCAGGTTGATTTCTGCCCTTCCCCCTCCTCCAATGAAAAAAAGAAAACCGCTCGAAGAGGCACGCAGTTTGGTTTTGGGCTAGGAATATCAATATCAATACACCAGGAATACCTTGCAGTTAGTGTTTGAACGATTTGTTGGGGTGTTCACATCAGACAGGAATATCCCAGTACGTGATGTATTTTTTGGGTTATTTATTTTTGTTTTTGTTTGTTATTTTTTTCGGCGCTGACAGCAGTGGACCTTGCTGGCATTTGCTAGATTCCGTATGTGATTAAAACACATCTACGGGTTTCGTCCGATATACTTTATTTGAGAAAAAAAGACGATTAACTGACAGGGACACCGATGCTGAAGTGTAGACCACTCTCCTGTTCACATCACTATGAGTAACAATCACTTTAAAAGAAAATTATTGTTGGTGTGTCTAACTTGCGGTGCAGCAAATGTTCCTTAGACTTCGGTGAATTTGCCTGCACATGTCTCCAAAATAGTGTCGTTCCACTGAGTTCCACATGCAGTAAAAGTATTCTATTTGTAACCGTTTCTGGATAAAGTGAAACGATCCGAGTGGGGTAAATGTATAAGGCATGAAGAGGACTGTTGAGCGGGTCGATATAACATCTTCAGCTGGTAGCATTATCCTTGTAATTTACCTTGAGCTACATCTTCTGCAAACACTTATCGCTATTGCACAGTATAAACACACACACACACACACACACAAACACACACACACACACACACACACACACACACACACACACACACACACAGAGTCACACACACACACACACCACACCACACAGTCACACACACGCACACACATTCACACACGCACACAGTCACACACACACACACACACACACACACACACACACACACACACACACACACACACACACACACACACACCCACACACAATGACAAACACGCTATTACACAGTGTCGTCTCCATTTGACAAGAATTGAGATAGAGTCTTGGCCTGTCTGTCTACAATGTCGGTTTTACAATGAAATTGCTTGACCGGGACAAGTCCAAGAAACATGCACGTGCAGACAGCCACTTTAAGACGAAGGTCACACTAAATATAGTGGTACCCTAATCTCAAGAGAGGATACCAATTCTCTCGTAGACAGATCTTATTCCCTCCTCGGTACAGACCACTCTCCCCGATTCAGAACGAGAAATGCGTCAAGCTGAACCCAGTGAAATTCGTGAAGGGTCTTTTTGTCGCAAAGGCGCAATTCATTTGCTTTAATCTAAGCCAATTAGGCGTTGGCAAATGTACCTACTGGCATCCTTTTACGCTCCGCTTGCATCCCTGTATTCTATTCTTGCATTCTTTCACCTAATCCTTTAAGTGTTAGTCACGTGGCTACACCCATCTCATTATCCAATCTTCGTCGAAGCTTGGAAACGACTTTCTTGGCCTCAGTGTAAAGGGTTGAGCACCGTCAATGAAATCAGTTTAGCACACTTGTGCCTGCGCCGTTTTGAAGGTAAATGACGCTATCCTAAACCGCCTTCTTATCGTGTGTGTGAATACAGCTGAGGAAATGCATCTTATACCGAATACTCCTGAAGACGTGTGCTCTTTCAGTCACTGTCTTTTGTACTTATTTAATTGTTACGGATGTTTAAACTGAAACGGAGCTGTCACGCTATGTAGAATACTTGGGACATATTAGACACGTGGCTATACGCACATCTTGTTATTGAATCGTCCAGGCTTGGAACACAATTCTGTGGGCTCTGTATGTACAAATGACAGCAGCCTATACAATTTGTCTTCCCAGCATGTCATTGCTCAGCACTCTTGTACCCTTAACTCCCCTGCATCCTCTCACTTATGACCGGTTCACACTGCACCATTTGATCGTAACATCGAGCTGCGATGGAGTTACGAGTCACTCGCAAGCAATTCCCTCGTAACTTCCGGTACTAGAACTCGCTCCATTCTCTGCGAGTTAATCTGAGGTGAGGACCAATTAGAACACGCCGTTATTTAACTTGAAATAATGGCGGACAGCAGCTAAGAGCGTCTCTTCGTCGATTCAAAACTTTTCTCACTCTGATACAAAGAAGAAATGTAAGGGAAGGTCAAATGGTAAAAGGTATTTTTTATAAAGGGTGAGAGCGATGTTGGAACATTAGCAGAACCCGCGTCTCCACAAGTCGTCTGCTCTCGCGCAGTGCATTTGCCGTGTGTGACGGATTGCAGTAATGGTGAAATCCTACGATTGAATCGTTGCCGTGTGACCCTAGCTTAACTACAGAAAAGGCTGAAACGGTGCACTCCTGTCATACTAGTACTTCTTTATTACTCATCAAGCTTCGCAAAGTCGACTTTGCCCAACTAATACCAAGCTGTGACTATCTAGACTTTGCCCAATTAATACCAAGCTGTGACTATCTAGACTTTGCCCAATTAATACCAAGCTGTGACTATCTAGACTTTGCCCAACTAATACCAAGCTGTGACTATCTAGACTTTGCCCAATTAATACCAAGCTGTGACTATCTAGACTTTGCCCAATTAATACCAAGCTGTGACTATCTAGACTTTGCCCAATTAATACCAAGCTGTGACTATCTAGACTTTGCCCAACTAATACCAAGCTGTGACTATCTAGACTTTGCCCAATTAATACCAAGCTGTGACTATCTAGACTTTGCCCAATTAATACCAAGCTGTGACTATCTAGACTTTGCCCAACTAATACCAAGCTGTGACTATCTAGACTTTGCCCAACTAATACCAAGCTGTGACTATCTAGACTTTGCCCAATTAATACCAAGCTGTGACTATCTAGACTTTGCCCAATTAATACCAAGCTGTGACTATCTAGACTTTGCCCAATTAATACCAAGCTGTGACTATCTAGACTTTGCCCAACTAATACCAAGCTGTGACTATCTAGACTGTGCCCAATTAATACCAAGCTGTGACTATCTAGACTTTGCCCAATTAATACCAAGCTGTGACTATCTAGACTTTGCCCAACTAATACCAAGCTGTGACTATCTAGACTTTGCCCAACTAATACCAAGCTGTGACTATCTAGACTTTGCCCAATTAATACCAAGCTGTGACTATCTAGACTTTGCCCAATTAATACCAAGCTGTGACTATCTAGACTTTGCCCAATTAATACCAAGCTGTGACTATCTAGACTTTGCCCAACTAATACCAAGCTGTGACTATCTAGACTTTGCCCAACTAATACCAAGCTGTGACTATCTAGACTTTGCCCAACTAATACCAAGCTGTGACTATCTAGACTTTGCCCAACTAATACCAAGCTGTGACTATCTAGACTTTGCCCAATTAATACCAAGCTGTGACTATCTAGACTTTGCCCAACTAATACCAAGCTGTGACTATCTAGACTTTGCCCAACTATACCAAGCTGTGACTATCTAGACTTTGCCCAACTATACCAAGCTGTGACTATCTAGACTTTGCCCAACTATACCAAGCTGTGACTATCTAGACTTTGCCCAACTATACCAAGCTGTGACTATCTAGACTTTGCCCAACTATACCAAGCTGTGACTATCTAGACTTTGCCCAACTATACCAAGCTGTGACTATCTAGACTTTGCCCAACTATACCAAGCTGTGACTATCTAGACTTTGCCCAACTAATACCAAGCTGTGACTATCTAGACTTTGCCCAATTAATACCAAGCTGTGACTATCTAGACTTTGCCCAACTAATACCAAGCTGTGACTATCTAGACTTTGCCCAACTAATACCAAGCTGTGACTATCTAGACTTTGCCCAACTAATACCAAGCTGTGACTATCTAGACTTTGCCCAACTAATACCAAGCTGTGACTATCTAGACTTTGCCCAACTAATACCAAGCTGTGACTATCTAGACTTTGCCCAACTAATACCAAGCTGTGACTATCTAGACTTTGCCCAACTATACCAAGCTGTGACTATCTAGACTTTGCCCAACTAATACCAAGCTGTGACTATCTAGACTTTGCCCAACTAATACCAAGCTGTGACTATCTAGACTTTGCCCAATTAATACCAAGCTGTGACTATCTAGACTTTGCCCAACTAATACCAAGCTGTGACTATCTAGACTTTGCCCAACTAATACCAAGCTGTGACTATCTAGACTTTGCCCAATTAATACCAAGCTGTGACTATCTAGACTTTGCCCAACTAATACCAAGCTGTGACTATCTAGACTTTGCCCAACTATACCAAGCTGTGACTATCTAGACTTTGCCCAACTATACCAAGCTGTGACTATCTAGACTTTGCCCAACTATACCAAGCTGTGACTATCTAGACTTTGCCCAACTATACCAAGCTGTGACTATCTAGACTTTGCCCAACTATACCAAGCTGTGACTATCTAGACTTTGCCCAACTAATACCAAGCTGTGACTATCTAGACTTTGCCCAATTAATACCAAGCTGTGACTATCTAGACTTTGCCCAACTAATACCAAGCTGTGACTATCTAGACTTTGCCCAACTAATACCAAGCTGTGACTATCATGTATCCATATCCTTGTTATGTGTGTGTTTAGCTTAAAGAGGTTTCTGGAACACGTAGTTTTCTTTTAACCGTGTTTAGTACGAACACAATTATGATGACTGGGAACATGTGAATTAAAGCAGTCGCCAGCAGACAAAACACATGCACACAAACATGGAGCTCACCTTTATGCTTGGTCTCCAAGATTACGACCCAACAACTTCATGAACAAATAGTCGTCAAATCTGAAACAAAACGAACACGCATGGATTATCATCAATGAAACTGCCAAGGCTGAATAAGAAAGTCACATAAAATGCATATACAACCATATTCAACATGTATCACGATCTGCTATCGTGTTATTCATAATACAAAGAATACTTGAAAGTTAGCTCGTGAACAACGCGAAGGAAGAATGCAAACGGTAATGTTAATGGCCACTATCTACATTTGAAACTGAATGGTACCTCCAAAGTTGAGTATTTATTTCAACTATTCATGGGCCTCCAAACGATATGTCTTTTTACAAATGACTTAATAAACAAACATGGCATAACAACAGATCAACGACTTTAATTTAAATACGATACTGGACAGCAATCAAAATACATGCACTAAAACTAGGAACGTACACTCTGTAACTTCCTCACCTCCGGTCAGTCGCACACACACACACACACACACACACACACACACACACACACACACACACACACACACACACACACACACACACACACACACACACACACACGCAAATGCAATCTCTCGCACATTTTCTTGATACGCGATAGTTTTAGCTAGCTCAAATTGGTTTTTTGTTTTTGTTTTTTTTGCCATGCACATCAATGTGGGACTCTTAATCAGTAAACATGCATCCCTCAGTACTTACACATTTCCATTCATGCTTGATTATTCACTGTTGCTAGCTCACATAGTTATCGCCATGTGCGATCTTACCCGAAGCTAAAGTCGTCATATCTCCTCCCTCGTGCGGCGCGTTTGGACCAGGAGTCTAGAATTCCGCCATCACAGCTTGGTGGGCACCCATAGTTGAAATGGGGGCTCTGTCTGGAGATGGGCAAAGCAACACAAGTATATTTGTCGCTGTAATTCACAAACCTCGTATCTCCATTTTTGAGGTTTTGGAACTAAAACAATAGTATGCTCCCTTATTTGCTTGCCCGTGTGGCGATAACATCTCGTAGCTCCAACTGCTTTCTAAAGTGAAGAAAAGTTCTTGAGAATAAAACTCGTATCTTCACTTACGAGGTTTTTGTTCCACACTTGGACGGAAACTATGTCACAGTATGAAAGATACGGGCTTCTTGCTGTTGTATTTTTAGCATGCATGAAACAAAACTCGTATTATTAATTATATACCAATTCTGGATGACTCCATTGGATAAAAAGCTCCTATATCTCATTATTTTCTGTTGTATAGAATATCATTAATAACTGACATTAACACACATTATGAATGGTATTGAACTGTTGTAAAGAAAATATTAACCCATGAATTGAAGTTCTATTTGAAGCGGTGATTTTTCAAAACATTCTTTTCGTTTTTTCTCAAAACAGCAAAATATGAGATACGATGTTTGTGAATTACATCGACGATATATAAACACAAGTGAAAACTGGTTACTTTTAGTGCGTCCATAAGTGAAACACTTGCACTTCTAGTGAATCATGAAAAGATAAGACCATGAGCGCTATATGGACCAGTACAGAGCCTTTTTATTGGTCCATATAAGGCGCCCATTAGAGGTGATCTCGAATCACTATACTTCAAAATAACACGATACGGCTCAGTATGCGAGCCAGATTAATTCAAATATGAATTAGATCTATTTGTATCAGTTCGTCGAGAACATTAATTGAAGTTCAAGAGGAAACTAAAGAACTTCATAAATAACAGAAAAAGAAGAAAGAAAGCAACGTGCATAAAGACTGTTTGGTTCTTATTGTCAACGTTTGAGCTATTGCAGTGGGTGAATAACCGGCAGCTTCTTCACCAAAGACTGAAACCAGTCTTTATCCTTCCTTTTGTTTTACTTGCTGAAATTGGTCCATATAAGGGGACTCATACACACTTTGATCTTTTGTTGTCACTTTTTTTTACGCGAGAAAAACGGGACCAAGAATGTTACAATGTAAGAATTACGTCCGTCCTTGTTGTTGAATGTAGCAATTTGTTTTCAGAAGTGTACTAAAGTTAAAAAGCATACCGGCCCCCGTAGCGCAGTGGTTAGCGCATCGGGCTGCGGGATCAGGGTCATGTGGGTTTTTCGGGCTACGGCCGGCTCCTACCCAGAGTGGAAGTGCTATAGTTCCTATGGGTTGCTGGGATCACACAGCCGAGTGTCATTCACTTAACGAATGCAACTTTGAGGGTGCTCAGGTTCTGTATACCTGACCAACACCGCAGGTGCGGCAGTTCTCGGGCCTGGTTGACGCCAGGATATATTATGACAGTAAGCGTAGAGTGCTGCCCTGTCACGAAGTCTCAAACCAAATTGGAAATCCAAAGCATCATCATTATAATCATCCTCATCCTGCGTGGGGACAATTGGAGAAGAGAAAGAAACGTGATAACGCCGACGCAGACGCGAAAATGTCAGCGTCTTGTTATGCGTATGTCTGTTGACAGTTCGTGACTATATACTTTAAGTTACAGTAGTAATGGTAGACTGAGCAGACCCTGCTGCTTCCGTGTAGCGGGGCACTAATCTACCTTTCTGGAAAAAGGTGGGCGAAGAAAAGTTCTTGAGAATAAAACTCGTATCTATATTATGTGTGTGTGTGTGTGTGTGTGTGTGTGTGTGTGTGTGTGTGTGTGTGTGTGTGTGTATGTGTGTGTGTGTGTGTGTGTGTGTGTGCGTGCGTGCGTGCGTGTGTGTGTGTGTGTGTGTGTGTGTGTGTGTGTGTATGTACGTGTGTGTATGGGTGTGGGTGTGTGTGTATGTGTGTGTGTCAGTGTCTTTGTGTCTGTGTGTGTCTGTGTGTGTGTGTGTGTATGTGTGTGTGTCAGTGTCTTTGTGTCTGTGTGTGTGTCTGTGTGTGTGTCTGTGTGTGTGTCTGTGTGTCTGTGTGTGTGTCAGTGTGTGTGTCTGTGTGTGTGTGTGTGTGTGTGTGTGTGTGTCTGTGTGTGTATGTGTGTGTGTCAGTGTCTTTGTGTCTGTGTGTGTGTCTGTGTGTGTGTGTCTGTGTGTGTGTCAGCGTCTGTGTATGCGTGTTATGTGTTTGTGTTCTTCTGTAGTGTATTTGTCTGTCTTATCTGTCCGTCTACCATCTGTCCGTATCGCAGATAGTCTCAGAGGTGTTGTATCTCCTGACCGTACGGAGGCCACCTTTTCGTCCATTCAACCAACTTATTTCACTCAATGCACTACAGACATTTGTTTCACGTGTATCATTGTGATCAACAGACAATGGAGATCTTAACACATTTCAATCGGGTCCGCGTTGTGTATAATTTTCAATCACCATGTTCTGTGTAATTTTCTTTTTGTCTCATTCTTCGATTGTCTTTTTTTCAACCCCCCCCCCCCCTCTCCCCTCACCCTCCTTTGCAACATTCCTTATCTTTTTTCTTCCCGGTTTATAATAAAAATAATAAATGAGCATTTATATAGCGCAACATCATAACTTTACAATTATGCTATTTGCGCTTGACACATTTAAAATTCAAACACAGTTATACAAGCATTTACATCTACATTCATAGTCAGCAACGCTTGATTAAAAGCATACACCATCAAACATACATTACAACAGATTCTTCCACTAATTAAGTAATAAAAACATGAATAAAATAGGTAGTAAAAACAAGGAAATACCAGCTGAATACCCTTAATCAAACAGAACATGTTATTAATACTTCTTTCCGGTGTACTTCGTGTCACCTTTGTTCTTGCAAGGGTGCACTTCTTTTTCGTCGCCCTTGTTGTAGTCAGCTAGACTTGTCCTTTGTGATAAACCCTTTACAAATGCGATAAGTTCACTAATATCATAAATATAACCTCGTTTCTTTCCCTTCAGTCCCTTTTATTTGGGAACTACGACGATCATATCTCGGTCATTATGCAAATAAGATTTTACTTTCACATGTTTATTATTGCAGTTTCGATCTACCATCCATTAAAACAAAAAGTAAAGAGATTACGGCCTAAAGAAAATTAACGGGAATTCTCAAAAACCGATTTAATTCTAAAAATAGACACCCTTACCTGTTGCACAGCCACTCACACAGCTCCTCCACAGAGTCGAATTGTGGTAAATGACTGGGTCCCTGGCCCAGGCCTTTGCCGACACTGTTGCCGTTGCCGTTGTTGAAAGGAATGCCGTGAACAACGCCCACCAACAACTGGCTCAATACCATGGCAACACAAGCAACCATAATGGTATATGACGTCGTTCGACTTCCCGACATGCTTGTTTGGTTACTTCCGGTTAATGGTGACTTGATCGTTCGGTGTAGAGTTCTGGTATGTTGTCTGCAACAGAGTGAAAGATTAAAGGTTAGTGGATAGGATTGGGTATGTTTGTTTCTGTTTTGTTTTCTCTTCCTTTCTAAATATCACTCCCTCTCTCTCCTTCTCTCTCCCCCCTCCCCCTCTTTCTCTCTCTCTCTCTCTCTCTCTTTCTCTCTCTCTCTCTTTCTCTCTCTCTCTCTCCCCCTCTCTCTATCTCTCTCTCTTGGCGTCTGGCATTATGGGGTTAGTGCTAGGACTGGTTGGTCCGGTGTCAGAATAATGTGACTGGGTGAGACATGAAGCCTGTGCTGCGACTTCTGTCTTGTGTGTGGCGCACGTTATATGTCAAAGCAGCACCGCCCTGATATGGCCCTTCGTGGTAAGCAAACAAACAAAAAGTCTCTCTTTCTCTTTCTCTTTCTCTTTCTCTCTCTCTGTCTCTCACGCACTGGCCAGATTATTCTCCGTGTTATCTATTCGCAACGCACATGCAAAGATCAACAGGGATTTACACAATGGTTCATCGAGGAGGACGGTAGTCTCTTCGGGCATCTCCAAGAAAGATAATAGTAATGCTACAGCTTCACCGATTTTTTTTTCTCCATTTCATCTTCTTAAGAAATATGTGTTTTCTTCAAAACTGGTATTTCATGCTTGATACCAACAACTGCCATAATTTTACCGCTGACAGTGTTTTCCACTCTCAAACGTAAAATAACTTTCGGCCATTTCTGCCATTACTGGAACATCAAGCTCGTAGAGTTGAATTATAAGCTATGATTGTGTCATTCACGGCAGCGTGTTCGCATAATACAATGCTTATCTGAAAGAAAAAAAAATCCATTTAAATTGTGTCGTTTTACCGAAATTATGCATTGGAAAGTGCTAGCTTCATGGTCAGACGTCATCAATTATTGAGCACGAATATCATTGGCCACTCTCATTCAGCTTTGGCATAGACTGTGATCATGGTACTATTTTGGGAGCCGACCAAATATCGACTCTATCGTTGCCGCCAAGCGTGATACAGACCGGTTGGTTGTTGGTGTTTAATGTCCCTTCAACCTGTGTGGCTAAACGGAACCGGTTCAAGTCAGTTTCCTTTCTCAGTGTATATGGTTGGTCTCCATGTTTGAAACTCTTTACATTTAGATCTTTCACGGTAAAATGAAGAAGTTCTGACAAGGTTATGTGTTTTCACACTTGTAACTTCAAATCTGGTTGAAATCTTGATCTCCTTTAAAAAGTTGAACATCTTGCTGGATGGACGTCCCGGAATAAAACGTTCAGAGTATATGCACTGTAGCCTAGCATGTCCGATCATGACAGTGAACAGTATCATTAAAAGACAGTGTTGAGCATCAGTCATTTGAAAATAATAATACGAGAATTTATAACGTGCACCTATCTCACCACAAGGCGACTCAAGGCGCACGCATACACATTATTTCGCATTAACAACTCAAGCACACTCAAATACACTTCCGCATAAATTAGATGAAGATGACAAGGCAACAATACAAACAGAGACACGGCACTCAAAATTAAGCATGAAAATGAAAAGAAAAATTGCAAATAATAATTATGTACATGGCTATTTACAACTGCTCTGATTCAGGCTGGGGTGGGTGGGTGGGAGGGTGTTAGGGGGGGGGTGGTGTAGCGGGGCACTGTAGTCTGATAATTACCATAATATTAAACGGTATGGGGTATTAACTGGCAATGGCATTAAGTAGTATTCTGAATAAAGGTACTCTCTGAGGCTTAAAAAGAGCAAGATATCTCCCTGAAATAAAAAAAAAATGTTGCTGCTGTTACGAGCAATTAAGACTTTAAAAGTAATGAGACAGACTACAATCTTGAAAAATATCGTCGCAACAATAATAGCAACAACAATGCAACAACATCAACACATTTTTCGTTGTGTATGGTCCTTAGGAATGATTATGAAATCAGACTCTGATTACAACAAATATTGTCTAATCGAACAGCATTGTGCACAATTGCCGTTATCTATTACAGAAACCCAAGTCACATTTACAACGTTTAAAGGATTTCAGTCAAAAACTGTAACAATCAAACGCAGTTCATGGCAAGATGGGCCAGACAACACTGCAGACGAAACCTATTTTTATTTTGTTGATCTCCCGGCCTTCCCTGTTAGTCCATTCAACACCAAAAAAGAAAATAAATTAAAAAACAAATAGACTGCCAACGTTCCAAAATTCAGAATAAAAAAACAAGAAAGACCTGAAAAAAACTTAAAAGACCGTTGGGTCGAAATATCTGTGAAGGTATTGTTTTGTCAATAGCAAACGTTCCAACAACCTACCTTTCTTGTTTTTTGATACCAATAAAGAAAGAAAACGGAGACCCAATTCTCCCTTAAAATCTTTTGTTTGTTTGTTTGTTTGTACCACGAAGGGCCATATCAGGGCGGTGCTGCTTTGACATATAACGTGCGCCACACACAAGACAGAAGTCGCAGCACAGGCTTCATGTCTCACCCAGTCACATTATTCTGACACCGGACCAACCAGTCCTAGCACTAACCCCATAATGCCAGACGCCGGGCGGAGCAGCCACTAGATTGCCCATTTTAAAGTCTTAGGTATGACCCGGCCGGGGTTCGAACCCACGACCTTCCGATCACGGGGCGGACGCCTTACCACTAGGCCAACCGTGCCGGTCCCTTAAAACCTCAACTTCCAACAAATACCCTCACCCCAACAAAAAGGTGTCTGCGCGGTAGCCAGGTTACACACTAACAAAGCGTGAACGTGAAATTAGACCGTTAGACCCCGCGTCTAATTACTGGATCAACTAGATGTACGTGCTTAACTGTATCGAAAACAACCCGTTGATGACGTCTAAAAGCACAATTAGTCCGTCCGGTATACATGATTACGCACACCAGCATAGATCTGCCCACGCGTTTGGATATTGATAACGCTAATAATGAATAGCTTCCTTTAACTTATTTCTATAGTTGAGAAAAACAACCTCGGATACATTCACCGAAAAAATAACGCCAAGTGCTTTAAAATTATCCGGGTTCCAGGTAAAATTCATATCAGGCAAAAATCTTCAAAAACTTCTGAATTCATGGACCAGAAGGAACCTGACACCTTTTGGTAAAATAACTGTCCTAAAAACCTTGGCTATTTCCAAATTGACACATTTATTTACTAATTTACCTGATCCAGACGAACAGTTTATGATGGAGTTAAATAATATTTTTTTCAAATTTCTTTGGGATGGAAAAAGAGATAAAATTAAAAGAACTACGGTCACCCAACCCTATGAAGATGGAGGATTAAAGATGATTGACGTGAAAAGTTTTCTGTCATCTCTAAAAATTGTTTGGTTAAAAAGAGTTGATGGTCTTACTGGATTAATATCAAGATTATTGTTTAAAGCATGTCCATCTGTTACAACAATTAATATGAGAGGAGAGGAATTTGCAAATGTTTTGATGCAGAGAATGGAAAACCCATTTTGGACCAATGTTTTTAAACATTATAAGAAACTACATGGAAAATGTGACTCTATAACCTTTAACGATTTTGTATCAGAATGCTTACATTATAATGTTAATATTCGGAGAGATAAAAAGACAGTGTACATTCAAAATTGGATCGACAATGGAATAGCTCAGATTGGTCATATTTTGGGACAAAATGGATACTTATCCTATAATGCGTTTAAAATCAAATATCCAAATGTGCGAGGCGATTTTGTATTGTATCAAGGTGTAATCCAGGCTGTTAAGAAATATCAGAGAAAAATCGGCTTAGAATTTGATAAACATTTTATTATGACAGAGCCCATTGTGTGGAAATGTATTTGTAAAGGTAAGACACAACTTATTTACAAAAAAACTGATTGAACATACTACGGTCCCAAAATGTATCGAAAAATGGTCTGAATCTTTAGACTGTTTGTTAGATAAGAAGGCTATTTTTCAACATGTTTTTAAAACAACAAAAGACACTTGTCTGAGATGGTTCCAGTACCGATTATTGTACAGAATTTTGCCCACAGAAAGGTTTCTATTTTTGCGAAAAATTGTGGATACGTCATTGTGTACATTTTGTGGTAGAAATGAAGAAACCCTTTTACATATGTTTTGGGAGTGTGATAAAGTGCAGACTTTTTGGATAGAATTTGTAAATTGGTTAAAGGCGAACTGCACCCATTGCGACAATTTAAAACTGTCTAAAGAACTGGTTCTTCTTGGAGTGGCGAACAATGTAGTCACCGATAAAGCTTTTGATGTGTTATTAATCTGTGCCAAACACCATGTATATATTTCCAAAATGAACGAAAAGATCCCTCATTTTCAGACATTTAGTAGAAACTTTAAGCAAAGATTTATTTGTGAAAAGTATAACGCAGTTGTGAATAATACAGTAGATGAATTCTACAAGGATTGGCGCCTGTATATGCACGTTTTGATGTAACCCCTAGTTTTTTTCGTTCTTAAAACCTTTTGATAATGCGACCACCAAACCACTGAACATCCCCCCTCCCCATTCCATCCTCCCACCCCATGTATGTTGTAATTGTCCAAGTGTGCTTTTCTGTTATATGATTCTGTCTTTTCGGTTAGGTGATGTCCTGTATGTAATGTACACCATATACATGTAAAAAAAAAAAAAAAAATGTACAAAAAGAGAATTAAAAAAAAAATAAAAAAAAAGAAAAGCTAATTGTTAGTAACCATCGAAGTCAAAATGGCAGCATCTTACTCGCAGGATTGCTCCGGATATTATTTTGGTCGCAGTTAACGGGTAACTAAACCGTTACAGTATTTCTAATATTCCGGCCCATGTTGACGTCTATTTCCTCGACATGTCTGTTATGATTTGTTAACAGTCAGTATATATTAGAAATAACTCATAACGATGTCGTGTGTGTGTGTGAAATCTGAGTTTTGATGTGTTTAATTGAATATGTTAGCATTCCTTCGTTAGTACTCTAAGGAAAGGGACTCCGTGTTTTTGTATTTTGAATGAAACGTTCCGTATACTTATGAAACTTTGATGTTTCGATGTATTCTAGATCTGTAAGCGTATTCGTAATGAATCGTTTGCAAACGGTCTGGGCAGAATCGTAGTTTGTTTTTTTGTTTTTTGTTTGTTTGTTATTTGATTTTGTTTGTGATGAATGCTTTGTCACAGTCAGTATTAATTTGTTTGAGAGGCATTGCGTTGATCAAATCAAATTTTATTTTACGAGGGTTAAAAAAAAAAAAAAGAAAAAAAAAATAAAAAGAAAAAAAAAGAAGAAAAAATAAATAAATAATGAATAGCTTTCTTATAGCGTTAGTCCCAGAAATGCGCTTTATAATTTCAAACGAGCAAAACATTTACGAGCATACAACGCATACAAATAACTGGGATAAAACAACAACAAAATCACCAAGCATGGATGGATTAAGAGCAGATGTTGTCTTTGACACATACCAAAACACATCTCCGTTTGTAAGCCCTTATAATTATCTCAGAAGAAAAGCTGATTCCCACCGCACACAAAAATAGAGAACAAAAAACGAGAAAAAACCCATACGAAAAGTGTTGAATTAATGAAGCATATTGACATTGGCGTCACAAACAAAACTAAAAACTTAGATAACGCACCCAGATTGGAAGGAAGGCATCATAAAATATTGTGAATGAAAGTTCTTTCTTACAGACGCATACCGGAGATAACTCTGTCGCGGTGTTATGGGTTGCGGAAGAGTTGTTTTCCCTTGTTTTCCCGTGCTTTTCTATAGAAACGCCGAGGCAAGGTACACGTGCCATTGTTAATTTGCCTCAGTGTTTCTATGGAAACAATTAAGGGTAAGCAACGCTTCCGCAACCCATTAAAACTTGACAGTCATTTTCGAACTCTGTCTATTGTTCGACTTGTAACTGTCTAATAATCATACTGTTATGTATATATTCATGTAATATGTTTTACACTTATATGGCTGTAAGACAAGACGAGAAAATAAAACATCTCTTAAACCATAGTTTCAAAGCGTTGATTGCCAAGAATTATTGCATTGTTTCATGCTGGAATTGAAGCTTACGCTGAAGCTGAAGCTTACGCTCATTTAATTTAATTGAAAGACATGCGTAGTGGGATGGGGTAATAGGGTGGGGGAGGAGAACGTATGCGTGTGAATGAGAGACAGCAGACTTTCGTGAGAATAGATACCAGATCACTAATCAGACTGAGTAGCTGACAAACAGTGGAACAGACAATGATAGACAGACAGGCACACCTCTAAACAACCAAACAGACAGAAACTGAATGAGAGAGAGAGAGAGAGCGAGAGAGAGAGAGAGAGAGAGAGAGAGAGAGAGAGACAGAGACAGAGACAGTGACAGAGAGACAGAAAGAGGTAGATAGAGAACGAGAAAGGGAGAGAGAGAGAGAGAGCGAGAGAGAGAGAGAGAGAGAGAGAGAGAGAGAGAGAGAGAGAGAGAGAGAGAGAAAGAGAGAGAGAGAGAAAGAGAGAGAGAGAGAGAGAGAGAGAAAGAGACAGAGAGACAGAAAGAGGTAGATAGAGAGAGAACGAGAAAGGGAGAGAGAGAGAGAGAGAGAGAGAGAGAGAGAGAGAGAGAGAGAGAGAGAGAGAGAGAGAGAGAGAGAGAGAGAGAGAGAGAGAGAGAGAGAGAGAGAGAGAGAGAGAGAGAGAGAGAGAGAGAGAGAGAGAGAGAGAGAGAGAGAGAGAGAGCTCATATTTGAAGAGAACATGGTCAAAGAAAAGATATCTGCGCGTTAGAGTTCAGTGACAACAGACACACTTCTGACACCTTTCTTGCACGTGAACAGAGTTACAGAAGATAACAATCTGAAGTTTAAATGAAAACATTTTAATCTCTGGGACTTCATAAAAAGGGTCAGATACATAAAATTCATATTGTGCACAAGCGTGGTATTTATACGTCTTCTGAGACTTTGATAATATACAACAAGTAACTAGATTGCCGACTTTTTCCGCATCAGAGTCGCTTCTTCATAACACGCCTTCCACAAAATAATGTTATGGCATAAAAAATAATCCAGACACAGAAAAATGTCACCTTAGGTAGGCAGAGAAAAATGATAGGGTGATTGAGATAAATGGGGTTCTTTCCTTTTGAGGCCGCTAGCTTTGTGATCATGCATCTTTCCTTTTGAGGCCGCTAGCTTTGTGATCATGCATCTAAAATTGCCTTTGCTCTTTCTGCATCGATCACACAAACAAAGGCAACGCTGGGGGAAAAACATTGGCCTGGAACGTGTTATCTTTTTATATTTCTGTATGTGCTAGTTGAAGTGTCATCATTCAGTTGGTGGATTTTCTTTTTCTTCTAAAAACTGTAGAGCTAAACCTGTTTATGGCAGAATACGAATATGATAAATACGGACAATTGCGCGAAGCTACAACAAAGAAAGAAGTGGATGTTAATTGATAAGGTGTCTGCAAAACAAGTTTTTTTTCAAGGTTTGTTTCTTCATATCTATCAATAGTTAAGGTAATTTCAAAAATATGCGAAAAGCTCCATCTACACAGTCACGGAAAAGTGTCTTTTCACACTTATTATACTGACATCAAAATGAGGGATCACTTTAAACCACCCTCAACAAACTCTAACTAAAGATGTAAAAAGTAAATAAAGTATGTTTCCTTCGATTTATATCTTATTCTTTGTTTCTGTAATACTTTTACACTGCAACATTTGAGCACGTACAGCCAACAGCAGGATATGAAGTTGATTTTACACCACAGTATTGCACATGTTTGGCATCTGTATACAGTATGTGATAAGCATGCAGGTATATTTTCACCCTCAATTTTGATAGCATTACTAGGCATTTGGGGAAAGTTCTCGAATATGCTCTTAACACAGTGGACGTCAGCGCTAACGTCAGTGGATGACAATTCTATAGAGCTCTCTACTTATCGCTCTTCTTTTCTCGGTAAACCACGCAGCCCAGTTTGAAAAAACGTTTCGTCACTGTTTCTGGCGTCATTTGTGCGATTGCGTCATGCCGTCTACTTTTCTATGCAATCCTAGATCTGTCCCTGGTTTGCACGGCAGGAAGTTATGAAACCCGTACATGCGCATTTGGAACAGGAATGTTGATGATTATGTGATTGAGTGTTTGTTTGTTTGTTTGTTTGCTTAACGCCCAGCCGACCATGAAGGGCCATATCAGGGCGGTGCTGCTTTGACATATAACGTGCGCCACACACAAGACAGAAGTCGCAGCACAGGCTTCATGTCTCACCCAGTCACATTATTCTGACACCGGACCAACCAGTCCTAGCACTAACCCCATAATGCCAGACGCCAGGCGAAGCAGCCACTAGATTGCCAATTTTAAAGTCTTAGGTATGACCCGGCCGGGGTTCGAACCCACGACCTCCCGATCACGGGGCGGATGCCTTACCACTAGGCCAACCGTGCCGGTGTGATTGAGTGTTACTTCGTGTTCCAGGTTTAAGTGTGAGAACATCCGCCCGCTAATTGCGTACTTTTCGCACGTACACAGCGTCTGCAAGACTGACGTGTGGTGTCAACTTTGTATTTTGGTGGTTGTTTGTACTTTTGTTCGTGCTTTGTATTTGGTTGTCTGTTCGTGTGTTGTTTTGGTTGTTGTTTGTTTGTGCTTTGTATTTGGTTGTTGTTTGTTCGTGCTTTGTATGTGGTTGTCTGTTCGTGTGTTGTTTTGGTTGTTGTTTGTTTGTGCTTTGTATTCAGTTGTTGTCTGTTCGTGTGTTGTATTGATTGTTGTTTGTTCGTGCTTTGTACTTGGTTGTTGTCTGTTCGTGTGTTGTATTGGTTGTTGTTTGTTTGTGCTTTGTATTCGGTTGTTGTCTGTTCGTGTGTTGTATTGATTGTTGTTTGTTCGTGCTTTGTACTTGGTTGTTGTCTGTTCGTGTGTTGTATTGGTTGTTGTTTGTTCGTGCTTTGTATTTGGTTGTTGTCTGTTCGTGTGTTGTATTGATTGTTGTCTGTTCGTGCTTTGTACTTGGTTGCTGTCTGTTCGTGTGTTGTATTGGTTGTTGTTTGTTCGTGCTTTGTATTTGGTTGTCTGTTCGCGTGTTGTTTTGGTTGTTGTTTGTTCGTGCTTTGTATTTGGTTGTTGTCTGTTCGTGTGTTGTTTTGATTGTTGTTTGTTCGTGCTTTGTACTTGGTTGTTGTCTGTTCGTGTGTTGTATTGGTTGTTGTTTGTTCGTGCTTTGTATTTGGTTGTTGTCTGTTCGTGTGTTGTATTGATTGTTGTCTGTTCGTGTGTTGTATTGATTGTTGTCTGTTCGTGCTTTGTATTTGGTTGTTGTTTGTTCGTGTGTTGTATTGGTTGTTGTCTGTTCGTGATTTGTACTTGGTTGTTGTCTGTTCGTGTGTTGTATTGATTGTTGTCTGTTCGTGCTTTGTATTTGGTTGTTGTCTGTTCGTGTGTTGTATTGATTGTTGTTTGTTCGTGTAATGTATTTGGTTGTTGTTTGTTCGTGTGTTGTATTTGGTTGTTGTCTGTTCGTGTGTTGTATTGATTGTTGTCTGTTCGTGCTTTGTATTTGGTTGTTGTTTGTTCGTGTGTTGTATTTGGTTGTTGTCTGTTCGTGTGTTGTATTGATTGTTGTCTGTTCGTGCTTTGTATTTTGATTGTTGTCTGTTCGTGCTTTGTATTGGTTGTTGTTTGTTCGTGTGTTGTATTGGTTGCTGTTTGTTCGTGCTTTGTATTTTGGTCGTTGTTTGTTCGTGTAATGTAGTTGGTTGTTGTTTGTTCGTGTGTTGTATTTGGTTGTTGTCTGTTCGTGTGTTGTATTGGTTATTGCTTGTTCGTGCTTTGTATTTGGTTGTTGTCTGTTCGTGTGTTGTATTTGTAACCGGGTGCCGAAACAGTACGATCACCTCGGGAAGCGAAGTGCAATCAAACAGGTTTGAAAATGTTAGGGCTAATTTCTTAGCCCTATAAAAACTGTTATGCAAACCCGAAGGTTTCCATGAACATACAGACAATCGGAAACCACCAGACCCCATCACAAACAGAACTCTACAAACCACAGGTGTTGACTTTAAAGGCCAACAACCCGGGTGCAGAGTCCGTTGCGAAAGGAGCGGTAGCCTCCCCTGTCACAATCGCCCCCGTTTGAAATGAACTTCGTCCCGAAGTTCCGAACCGGGAGACCACTGTCCATCCCAAGTTCGCAGAATGGGAACAGCACGAAAATGTTCAGTGGTCATATTATGCCATTACCTGAACATATCATGCCGAGTCCCATCCCTGCTCGCAAGCGCCAGATGGACAGTGGTCTCCCGGTTCGGAACTTCGGGACGAAGTTCATTTCAAACGGGGGCGATTGTGACAGGGGAGGCTACCGCTCCTTTCGCAACGGACTCTGCACCCGGGTTGTTGGCCTTTAAAGTCAACACCTGTGGTTTGTAGAGTTCTGTTTGTGATGGGGTCTGGTACGGTTTCCGATTGTCTGTATGTTCATGGAAACCTTCGGGTTTGCATAACAGTTTTTATAGGGCTAAGAAATTAGCCCTAACATTTTCAAACCTGTTTGATTGCACTTCGCTTCCCGAGGTGATCGTAGTGTTTCGGCACCCGGTTACATCTGGCGCTGCGAGCAGGATGGGACTCGGCATGATATGTTCAGGTAATGGCATAATATGACCACTGAACATGTTCGTGCTGTTCCCATTCTGCGAACTTGGGATGGACAGTGGTCCCCCGGTTCGGAACTTCGGGACGAAGTTCATTTCAAACGGGGGCGATTGTGACAGGGGAGGCTACCGCTCCTTTCACAGCAGACTCTGCACCCGAGTTGTTGGCCTTTAAGTCAACACCCGTGGTTTGTGGAAATCTGTTTGTGATGGGGTCTGGTAGTTTCCGATTGTCTGTATGTTCATGGAAACCTTCGGGTTTGCATAACAGTTTTTATAGGGCTAAGAAATTAGCCCTAACATTTTCAATCCTGTTTGATTGCACTTCGCTTCCCGAGGTGATCGTAGTGTTTCGGCACACGGTTACATATTGATTGTTGTTTGTTCGTGCTTTGTACTTGGTTGTTGTCTGTTCGTGTGTTGTATTGGTTGCTGTTTGTTCGTGTTTTGTATTTTGGTCGTTGTTTGTTCGTGTAATGTATTTGGTTGTTGTTTGTTCGTGTGTTGTATTTGGTTGTTGTCTGTTCGTGTGTTGTATTGGTTGTTGCTTGTTCGTGCTTTGTATTTGGTTGTTGTCTGTTCGTGTGTTGTATTAATTGTTGTTTCTTCGTGCTTTGTATTTGGTTGTTGTCTGTTCGTGTGTTGTATTGGATGTTGTTTGTTCGTGCTTTGTATTTTGGTTGTTGTTTGTTCGTGTAATGTATGTGGTTGTTGTTTGTTCGTGTGTTGTATTTGATTGTTGTTTGTTCGTGTGTTGTATTTGGTTGTTGTTTGTTCGTGCTTTGTATTTTGGTTGTTGTTTCTTCGTGTGTTGTATTTGGTTGCTGTTTGTTCGTGTGTTGTATTTGGTTGTTGCGTATTCGTGTGTTGTATTTGGTTGTTGCGTGTTCGTGTTCAAGGGTTGAAGTATAAAGCTGATGACGAGGAGGAGTGAAAAGAGTACATTCAATGAACATCGACAGACAGACATACAGACACACACAGAAACACACACACACACACACAACACACATACATACACACACACACACACACACACACACACACACACACACACACACACACACACACAGATTGGGGGCGGAGAGGGTGAAAGAGAGAGAGAGAGAGTGGGGGAAGGGAGAGAGAGAGGGGGAGGGAGTGAGAGAGGGGGATAAAGTGAGAGAGAGGAGGGAGAGAGGGGGAGGGAGGGGGAGAGAGAGAGGGAGGGAGAGATAGGGGAGGGTGAGAGATAAGAGGTGGAGGGAGAGAGAGAGGGAGATAGAGAAGAGTGAGAGCTAGAGAGGGGGAGGGAGAGAGAGAGTGAGAAAAGGGGGAGAGGGAGAGGGGGAGAAGGGAGAGAGAGAGAGGAGAGAGAGAGAGTGAAAGAGAGAGAGAGTAGTGTCTGCAGTATTTGTGCAGAAACACCCATGGTAATTCTATTCTTCCACCTGCTGTTTTTTATCACTTGATGAACATCACCAGTGAGCAATCAGTAGAAAGCAATTGTGGGCAGTTCTTTGCCTAATTACTTGCTCGGAAATCTAACTTTTGGGTCGATATTGTGAGGGTGAGTAAGGGACTGGCTAGGGGAGGGGGGGGGGGATGGTAGGTGGGGGGATGGTAGGTGGGGGGATGGTAGGTGGGGGGATGGTAGGTGGGGGGATGGTAGGTGGTGGTGAATAGGAAGACGGAGGGAGGTATTGATCTGGACGAGTAAGGGACTGGCTAGGGGAGGGGTGGGGGGATGGTAGGTGGTGGTGAATAGGAAGACGGAGGGAGGTATTGATCTGGACGCCACACAACTAAACTGTAATAATGAAATACTGACCGACATGAATACCATCACTAACAGGAATTACCATTCACCACTTTCGGAGGGACATGCATCATTGCTTCGGACAGTATTCATGCAGGTGGAGGTTAAAGACGTCGGCACGCACAGTTCTTCTGAAGCTATCGTCTCGGTCACGATCTCCTGCCGGCTGCGAGGAGTGATGAGACAATTTCTTCCATTCACTGTCACTCTAAGATGGCCAAGACTACTAGGACAGACGTCTGTTTTGAGTATAGTCTCTTTCAGATGAAAACGGGAACGTCAGAGGCGCTTTTTGAATTCATGCGATTCGCGAAAAGCCAGCAAGTTTCTGTATCTAAAAAGAAATGCCATAGACATTTAAAGTGTTATCAATTCGGCTTGGCTTTTTGTTAGAGTGCACTGGTATCCTTTAGATACGGCGTCGAGGTTCAGCATCATAACGTGAGTTTAAAAACCCTTACAATAGGGACCAGTGCTGTACAGCGTGATTGAAAGCTCGTTGGCGAAGTCAGTGAATGTACGATCTGCAAGGGCGCCAAGCGCACAGTATGTAAAACTTTCAGGCTAATCCTAGACTGCGATGAAGACTTATTCCAGCGTCGCGGACGACGCTGGTATCTGCGGTCGGGAAAGACTTTCCACGAATTTGCCACAGGGCGCCGCCATGTTTTCTGTGCTCGACTGCGAGCAGACCACAGGCACATTACACCCAAAATTCTTGTAGGCATATACAGACGCAACATAGCATATACAGACAATAACACCCACAACACTTCAACTGCATATGAAAGGAATAAAAATAAATCCGCAAATCAGTCGCGCACAATATACCAGTTAGAAAAACAAGGAGTACCAAAGCGGCGTGCAGAAACTAAACTGACTCGGAGACTGAGAAGAAACATTTATCACACGATGTGGATAGCAAACATTAAAATAAAACAGATAAGTCAAGCAAAAAATAAACACAAATATCGAAAACACAATAAACAAAGGTAAAGAAAACAAAAAGAGATGCTTGCCGACAGTCAGTGTGTGTGTGCGTGGTTTGCCGTGTTCGTCAGCGGGGTGTGTGTGTGTGTGTGTGTGTGTGTGTGTGTGTGTGTGTGCGTGCGCGTGCATGCGTGCGTGTGTGCGTTCGAATGAGAAAGAAGAGAGAGAGAGGATTGAACAATGAGGTCACGTTCTCTGTCACATGAATACATATACACTCACTGAAGGCTACTTCGGACACGAACACTTGCCAACAACTGTGGTTGGACATGCTTTTGAAATGTAATATTTTTTCGACATGATTTCTGGACATACGAATCCCGCTGTGTTGCCTACTGATGTTGCGAATGATGAAGGTTTTGAGTTGACTGACCTTGAGGAGGGATTGCATCAGGCGTTTATCGTCTCAAATTATATCCTTGCTACTTTTCAGGAGTCAACTATTGCCATTCATGGTAACTTGGATAGTCAATGTTTTTATTTGTTTGATTCCCATCAAAGAAACAGAAATGGTAACCATTCTTCAAATGGCGCTGCAGTTTTGATGTCATCAAGTTAATTCCTTTGCAGAATTGATTGATTTTCTCAAAAGCCATTATCAATGTGTTTATCAATTAACACCTGTTCATTTCTGTCCAACTGCAATGCAAACTCAATGTGGAGGAAACAAGGATTCATTACAAACAAGTCATCCCTGTACATCAACAGATTTATGTACCTCAATCAATACTGCTAGTATGAGTGACAGGAATCTAAAAGAAAAAACAACCAAACGCAAATGTACTACTACTTCTACGACTCGTTTGAATGTAAAACAGAAATGTAACACTATCTGTGACAATGACGGTTCTACGACTCGTTTGAAGGACAGTATAGATCGAACCTTAACCCACAACTACGACAATTTGTGTCAGACTTTTTTTAACAGGAAAATATGCCTCTGTTCAACAGTAACCAAAACATGGAAGATGTTTTTGAAAAGTTACAGAAATGTAACACTAGCCTATCTGTGACAATGTTGCTTTTGAATTGAACCCACATTTGTTGAACAGGAGAGAATGTTCCTGTTCAACAGTGCCCAAAACACTGAATCTGACGTTTTTGAATCTTTTCTGTCATCTAACTGAATCTGACGTTTTTGAATCTTTTCTGTCATCTAACCCAATTGCTCATGACTTCATCGATCTTGAACATGCCTACTTTTCAAAGAAAGACAGACAAAAGCGAAATCTGCATGTTAGCCATCTGCCTGAAATGGTCAATGCACTTTTGTAAAATTGTCACAGCTGTTATGCACTTTTGTGAAATGGTCAGTGCTGTTGTGCACTTATGCAAAACTTGGTGCTGTGCTGTTAACATTTGAACAAAATGCATTTTGTTCAAATGTTTAGTGCAACTTGCTACTATATAATCGCTGTATGCGCTTTGTGGTAATAATGCACTGTTGTGAAAAGTTTGCGCTAAATGTTGGCACTATGCATAATTGTTGGAGCACCCTCCTGTAGATGCACCATGCTGAAAAATGTACTTATGAATCAAGCATTGACTGAAATAAACAATTTATATATCCAGCACAACATGCAATTCATTAACTTTTGACCCTAACCTTTAACACTTCCCAAAATAAATCTTTGGTGGACATTGCATCGACGCTGTTCATTTTGAATGAACATTTTTCTTGTCTTGAGTTGCTGTGCATATGTACTTACAGGGATGGTCAAATGGTCCGCCCGATCGCCAGGGGCGCGTGAAAATTCCGCCGGGCTAGTGGAAACCGCCTGGCAACTCGCCCGGCTGGCCAGTGAACATTCTGTTCCAATGCAACACTTTTGGTTGTGTGTGTGTGTGTGTGTGTGTGTACGTACGTGCAAGCGTACGTACGTGCGTGCGTGCGTGCGTCCGTGTGTGTGTTTGTGTGTATGCGTGCATGCGTGCGTCCGTGTTTGTGTGTATGCGTGCGTGCGTGCGTGCGTGCGTGCGTGCGTGTGTATGTGTGTGTTCGTGCTTGTCTGTTTATTAGTCTCTGCCTATGTGACATAACCCGAAGGAAATTGTACAAAGAGCCGTGGGCAGGAAACACTTCCTCATAATCTAGGCGATGAAAGCTCTCGTCACACACAGAAATGAAAACTGTCTTGTGTGAAGTCAGCGAGTTCTGCAAAAATGAATCCGTTCAAGTAGCAATTAACTTTAGTTCAAGGGTGTGGAAAGCTATTCAAAAGCTTGCGTGTTGAACAAGTTTTAATCAAATGGAAAAAAAAGGGGAAAACAAGACAAATAAAAAACAAGTCGCGTAAGGCGAAAATACAATATTTAGTCAAGTAGCTGTCGAACTCACAGAATGAAACTGAACGCAATGCAACGCAGCAAGACCGTATGGCGTATACTCGTAGTCCACCGCTCACGGCATAGGCAGTGAAATTGACAAGAAGAGCGGGGTAGTAGTTGCGCTAAGAAGGATAGCACGCTTTTCTGTACCTCTCTTTGTTTTAACTTTCTGAGCGTGTTTTTAATCCAAACATATCATAAATTTTAGGTATTGTTCTAGTATTCACTAATGTTGTATTGATATTACTGGCACCCCTTTTAAACTGATATGGTTTTTACCTTTACAAGGCGACGATGTGAATTTGTGATGTAGATATGTGGCTGGTTATGTGTGAGAATGTAAATAATTGTGTGTGTGTGTGTGTGTGTGTGTGTGTGTGTGTGTGTGTGTGTGTGTGTGTGTGTGTGTGTGTGTGTGTGTGTGTGTGTGTGTGTGTGTGAGTTGTGTCTGTGTATGCATGACAGTGTAATGTACGTATGTATGCATGCATGGTGATGTGTGTCTGCATATGTGTCTGGTTGGTTTTTATTTTATTTTTACCGTGCCGTGCCAAGATGAAATCCTTTTGCAAAATTGGTGAATAAATATCTTGTATCTTGTATCTTGTATATGTTTTTGGAATCAGGAACCGACAAGGAATAAGATGAAAGTGTTTTTAAATTGATTTGGACACTTTAATTTTGATAATAATTTTTATATATTTAATTTTCAGAGCTTGTGTTTAATCCGAATATGACATATTTATATGTTTTTGGAATCAGCAAATGATGGAGAATAAGATAAACGTAAATTTGGATCGTTTTATAAATTTTTATTTTTTTTTACAATTTTCAGATTTTTAATGACCAAAGTCATTAATTCATTTTTAAGCCACCAAGCTGAAATGCAATACCGAAGTCCGGGCTTTGTCGAAGATTACTTGACCAAAATTTCAACCAATTTGGTTGAAAAATGAGGGCGTGACAGTGCCGCCTCAACTTTCACGAAAAACCGGATATGACGTCATCAAAGACATTTATCAAAAAAATGAAAAAAACGTTCGGGGATTTCATACCCAGGAACTCTCATGTCAAATTTCATAAAGATCGGTCCAGTAGTTTAGTCTGAATCGCTCTACACACACACACACACACGCACAGACAGACACACATACACCACGACCCTCGTTTCGATTCCCCCTCGATGTTAAAATATTTAGTCAAAACTTGACTAAATATAAAAAAGAAGAAAAACAGGAAAGATACCACTTCCTTGTTTAAATGAGAGGACAAGAAAGTACATTGAGCGATTGCTCTCGTCTCCAATAATTCACGTTAAGGCAAGGTCCCACTGTCACGAATATTGACGGCGAACTACAACGAATTGTGTTGTTTTTTTGGAGAAAATCGCCGAGGTCGTTGTGGTTCGTAGAGTAAGAGCTCAAAACTGTAGCTTTAAAAAAAAGTGAACTTGATCAACCTTGCCTGTTAGAAGTAATTTTATTTTATGTATGGCTTCAGATCACATTTTAGAAGACACCCAGAGGGGATGTCACATTTCTGACTTTTCAGTATCCAAGATGGCGGCTAATTCAAAATGGCGGCCAACCCTGACTGGCACATAACATGGTCAAGTAGCATCTCCTTTTAAAGATATTTTTGAGAGGAATAGATACTTGACATCAGAAATGGTGCGAACATACTACCATTCATGTTAAAAGCATTTTAGTGTGATCAATGCTTTTACGGCCAGGCATTTGTCAACTCATATGACTGGGAGCAAGCAAAATACTTTCAACAAATTAAAGATTGAAAAAAAGAACGTTTTTGAAACACATTTTGTATTAAATCTAAATAAGAGAAACGAAGTTCACATTATTGTTTAATAATCGATATCTTGAAATCACAAACTGTTAATCATTTAGCAATTTTGTTCAAGGTACTTTTTATGATTAAGCATGAAACAAATTTGCTGTACACTAATAAGTTACTAAAAATACAATGGACAAACAAACACACAAAGAATAAAAAAATACAATGGACAATGACATAACGAAAATAAAAGTTAAAAACATAAACCGCTTAACTGCTCTCTTTCAAAATAATGTTGTTTTACAAATATACACAATATGCCTTCACATGCAGAAACGGAAATAGGCATAACTTGTGACACTTTTAATGAATCAGAAACAATTTTGAAACCCATAAAACAAAACGTAGACACACGTTTTACCCTCTACCCTCATTCTCTTCTTTCATGAACGATACATTTTAACAAGTACATGTTTGCCTTGAATACAGTGTAAATGAAGATATAATGATCAGATTCATTAGACATTGATTCGATGAATGTTCTGTTACACTTTTGAAATATATACGAAAATACAGATTCCTAACTTCAGCTCTCATACATTGAAAAAAGTAAAACAGCAACCACAAAGGTACAATCGTGACTAAGAATTCAAACTTGTCCTTTACCACATTGTTGCTTGCAGATTTGTGGACGAAGAAATGACAGATTCATCTAGTACGTGTTTCAGAGGTCGACCTAGGTTGATTTAAAGAGATCGAATGAACGGACTTTTTTTCTTAATACACAGTGTTTGACACGTATCTTACCACCATCACCCACCCCCACCCCTTCTCTCTCTCCAGGATTTTGCTAGATGGCTTTGATCAGGACACATGAACTAACTACAATTATAATAATTTAGTGTGTGCAAGTTTGTGACTTTTGTTTAGACACACGTGCTGCTGCTCGTAACGCTGGATATACGAAGCAGATCTTGAGTTATCATTTTCATTCGTGATATGAGCATTTGTTTAAAACTATGACGCAAAGTGATTGTTGTGGTTAGTTTTCATGTTCCATTCTGGCGAGGCACTTGCATACACACGAACGTGTCTGTGTCACAGAGAAAGGTACACGGAGAGTATAGTCATTTTTGCACAGCAACAATTCCACCAGCATTCTCATACCAAGTGATCAAATACCGCTATTTCTCATCAGGAATAGATTCAGTACAGGGTAAAGTAACTAGAAACACCCCCTCTACTTTTGGGCGTAAGGGGGATGGGCGCTTACAAGGTAGTTTACGATACAGGCCATTTCTAGATTGTCTAGTTCAGGACTTAAGTTTAGTGCCACTGCAGATTAAGACAAGTGGGCGGCACCAACATTGCTTTTTTGCGGATTTCTCTCTCTCTCTCTCACAAAGCAATGAAACTTTTAGTGAAAAAAGGTTTCTGCAGTATATATTCTTTGCACAGGCACAATGTTGCACATGCCAAAGCGAGACGTGTGCATCTGCAAGACATGTTTCTTTTGAAGAACACCCACATGAGGTCAGTTCCATGCCCGCAGCAGAAGCAGGTTCCGAGGTGAGAAGTGTATGTTGAAGGAAAATAGTGTCAGGTTCTGATCTTCTTAACTCCCAACCACTCTCCTGAAACGGTGGAATATGTTCGAGTGTTTCACTTCTCTTCCAGATCAATGTACATCAACCAGACAAAAAAAGATTCCCCATGTGATCACATGAACTTGATCACATTCTGCTAAGTATTGGAGCATCTCAGCAAATGAAGAGAGAAACAAAAGCCAGTAGTGATCGTGTGAAGCGCAGAAGAACAAACACCAGTCACGTGCCAGTTGCATGTAGGTTCTCCAGAACTGACATTTTATGCGGAAAACTGGCAAAGAAGAGCCCATAGAGCTTTCAAAGTGAGTTTGTCGGCATTGTTTGTGGAAGCTGTGGTTTCTCTAATGCTCAAGATTTCGTCAAGTCATGAAGATTTCATGTACCGCCTAATCACCTTCAAAAAGTGTATGTGCAAATGAAAGACCCCCATCTTTCGAACTTTTCCGTTTGCGTTGCCATATTGCAGCATTTTGGCCTCGCAGTACAGATGCTTGTCAAACGCCTTCAAATAGTTTTGTCATTGCTTGACATTTCTTGATCACTGTCCAAATGGTGTCAAAGACAGGGGCTGGAGCCTTGTTATGAGCGGACATGGGCCAACTGAATATTCACCTCCCTGGAACTTTTTCTCAATCTGGCTGCTGTCTTAGGCAAGTCAGCAACTGCACACTATGATAATGTCTTGTCCTCAGGCTTGTTCAACTCATGTCAACGTTTTCATAAAATGTTTTATTACCAATTCAGTGCCCCATATGGATTTTTGACAAATCAGGACGGATTCTAGGTGACCCTCTAAATGTTATAACGCTCAGGCAGGGACTCTTTTTGTTTATCACGCTAAAAATTAACAAGACAAAGTAAAAATGTAATTCAACAATATCAGCGTGATTTATTCTAAAGAATGACACTTCAAATGCTGTCAGGTAATACTCTCTTTATCTAAAAAAAAAATACCGAAAAGCGATCAAGTTTTGTCGGTGGGTGCGTAACGGAACAGCAAGGCACCGCCCATCGCCTGAGTGTGCAATGCCGACCGCTCACTTGAAATCTAAATGATCCAAGTTCGGAAAAATGAAGTGAAATTGCGCCACTCGCTTTACATCAAATGTATCTTTACGTCATTTCCCATCCGTCTGGAGTCGGTTCTAAATCTGTCGCTCTCTGTTCATCGAGAAAAAGCGAAGCAACCGAAACGCATGTTCAACATGGTTTATCTTGTGAGATTGTTGTGTGTCAAAGGCATTTGACCTGTGAATATTCATCACGTCAGGTGTGTTACTCTGATTGGCTGACTCAGGTCACGAGAATTCTTTGACTGACAGGCATAATCAGGTAGAAGCGCTCAAGTTCCCATTGCAGCTGTTCTGTCTAATTCGCGGGGCTGCTTCGAAATTTCTTTTGTCGGCGAATTAAACGGTAATAAACGGTATTTCTAATAATTATGCTGACTGTTAGCAAATGATAACAGACATGTCTCACAAACGATATCAGCATTCGCCTAAAAGGTTCATGCTTGATATATTTTTTCTCGACATGTCTTGTTATCATTTGCTAACAGTCAGCATATTAGAAACTAGATGATTACCCGCTTCGCCGGGTACCGGCTTCGCCGGGAAGAAGTAGAGCCGAATACCAGGCTGCGCCTGGGACCCGGCTCTGCCGGGTGTACGCCGGCGAGCGAAGGAAAGGAGATAAACGCGCAAAACACTGGAGACCTTCTAAAAATAGTAACGTGCAGTGACCTTCTAAAAATAGTAACGTAGTAACGGGAATATGGATTGACGCCACACGGAGGAAGGGAGATAATCGCGGCTGAAAACACTGGAGAAGATAAGGAAGAGTTACTGGTAGTGGATCCCGACAAAAAACAAACAAACAAAAAAAATCGGTTCAGCGCGCACAGCGCTGCGCGCTGAGAGCACGTGTTGAAATATCTCATCGATGAGGTTGTGTCCGGGGTGTAGCTGAATACGGACTCCAAATTTGAAAAAGATCCACAGAGAACTTTGGCCGTGCATCGCGGACACACACACACACACACACAGACAGACAGACAGACAGACAGACACAAGTCGTATATATATATAGATAACTCATAATATCATAGATTCAGATTCATTCACTGATGAAATATGTGTCCCCTGGTCTGCCGATATTTCCTCAAATGGACTTTGTTGGCGTTTACGCAGTTATGCCAAATTTGTGTTGCTACTGAAGGACGAATAGTACACTTTATGCCAGACGAGCTTCTTCTTCTTCTTCTGCGTTCGTGGGCTGAAACTCCCACGTACACTCGTGTTTTTGCACGAGTGGATTTTCACGTGTATGACCGTTTTTACCCCGCCATTTAGACAGCCATACGCCGCTTTCGGAGGAAGCATGCTGGGTATTTTAGTCTTTCTATAAGCCACATAACTCTGACATGAATACAAGATCTTTCCACACGAAGGGGGGTAAGGTACCAGCAGGTCTGCACATAAGTTGACCTGGGAGATCGGAAAAATCTCCACCTTAACGCACCATGCGCGGCCGGGATTCGAACCCACGACCTACCGCTTTGGTGGCCGGCGTCTTACCACAAACCCAGCTTTAATGCCCGTCTAGAGCTAGATGAGCTGATCTTTTTGATAAATAACGCTTTATTTTCTGATTTCAAATGCTTTTGGGATATATGGTCATTATTCTGTTGCCTTTCTACAATGATGTCAGTAACGTTGCGCAAGGAATCCGATACGTTACCGTTCTCAGCAGATTGCTATTTTGCTTGTTTTCCGCAAATCCTGGCAACAATTGCTGAGTCTGAGTCAATTCAAGAAGCTTTCTCGCGACTCATAAATGGTTACATGTTGCTGAATTTCACAATGTCAAGAGTCTTGAAACCAACTGTTAAGATTGAAAGGATTAAAAACATACGGAATATGCAAAATAACTTGAAAATGTCAAATATCGCCTTTTCCATTTGTCCAACAACAATAAAACATTTGTCAACGCCTTTATCACATTAATAAACATAGGAATAGACACTAAATGTACCCACAAATACCAACTATGAGCGAAAATGTTTGAACATTCCTGTTTCAATGTCCGCCATTTTGTTTTCAATATGGCGGCCAAAATATTAGTGGAGCAAGGTGACATCCCCTCTGGAGATGTTCACGGACATCTAATTGAAGCATCCAGATGGGATGTCAGCTTCTAACAAGCAAGGTTGACCAAGTTCACCATGTTCGACTGGAGCTATCTCTCTATCGTATTACTTCGTTCTTGTTCAGCAAAACAATCGTTGTGCATCTCAGAGATCGGCAGCGATCGTGGAATGTTCAAAACAGTCGTGGCGCCGCAACGAATTGATGACATTCGTTGTATGTCGCTGTGTATTCGTTGTGATTCCTTCTTGTTCTTTGTGCGTCGTACTGCGTCGTTCTGGCTATCGCCGCTCTCCGTTGTGATTCGTATACAATTCTCCATGATTTCGGTCTTGGAAAGTCGGTCCCACTGTGACGAATGTTGACGGCGAACTACAACGATTTGGGGTTCGTGGAGAAAATCGTCGAGGTCGTTGTGATTCATATTACTTCGCTCTTGTTTGGCCGATTTTTCGCAATCATTCGTGGCAAACATCGTTGTGTCAAAATCGTAGTAACTCGTTGTGGTTTGCCAAAATAGTCGATAGTGGGACCTAGGCTTTAGCAACAAACATTTCATAAGTCGACGTCTTAGGTACTTAGGGACACGTGTCCAAATCACCCGCGTGACTTAACTGACTTAATCCGCTATTGAAGATAAGAATAAGAATAAGAATAAGAATACTTTATTATCTCATAGAGAAATTCAGGGGTGGTACATAACAATAATACAAACAAGACATTGATTTTACATAAAACATATAGCACTATATAACATGGAGATGTGCACATAATGTGTGATCAGAGATCCAGGTTTGTCTTTGGTGTCGAAATGTCCCGATTGCATTGTTTTTATGTGGGCAATATTGTTCAAGCCTCTAAGCTGTTGAGACTTCGCAGCACTTGGATCCTGAGGAACAAAATGTGCCAGGAGATGTGTTCCGCATAACTCTCCCTTACTCTAGCTATTGCACATGTCGTATGCATTGAGAGCGCTTACTTCCCTTTGCTTCTCAGATCTTGTTTAGGATAAATACTTGTCAAGAGCTGCTTAAATTAAAATAAAACCATAAAAAACACACAACATGTCAGTTTACGGAACGTGTCATTTTGCCCAAAACGAAACATTGACGAGTACGTCGAGATAACGATCTTTTACAGTGGAAAGACGTGCATATAATTATGAGATAAATATATCAGGGAAATCATAGAAGGCGTTAAACTCGACCTCAAGTTGCCGAGAGGCGAACTCGAACTCGTGAATGTATCGTTTAGTCTAAAAGTAAACGCTCCATAAAGTAACTTTTCTTGTTTGTTTGTTTGCTTCAAGAGATCATTTGCATGGTCTGCACTTCTAACCGTCTTTCGACAAATGTAATACTACAGTTTCTGAACGTAAATTAGTAACCGGTTTCAAGATAGCTGTGGATGGTGTCTTGACAATTTCATTATTTCTTTCCCTGTAATGTAAGAATCGCATTTCACGCTAAAATGTAAACGAGTCTGTTTCGAAATATAGAATACTCTGTACGCCTGACCGTCTTTATGTCAGGTTCATATTGTAATTTGTTTTACTGTTAATTATAAACTTCAATCAAATTGCCTGTGGGAGTCCTCTGGTTTTTTTCTTTCTGTTCCCTGTAATATGACTCTCGTATTCTGCACAACAAGACTTTGGGGATAAAGAGAGGAAAGGCCTCCGGCATTTACAGGCTTCTGCAGGCCTGAAAGTGGCGAATATTTTACTCGCCATGGCCAGGAAAAACATGTACCTGGCGAGTAGAAATGTTCATCTACTCGCCAAATGCGAGTAAAGTTGCAGAAACAAATTGTTGGCTTGGCTAGTAAAGTTTGCTCTCTGGCTAGTACATTTTCAGAATCACTAGCCAAAGGCGAGTACACCATTTGTTTGACTTTCAGGGCTGTTCTGATCTATTAATTGTTTCCTGTCCATCTATTCAATACCCACTGTCACGCATGTCGGAGGAAACTGCTGACATAACAAAGAAACCCTGAATTATGCACGTGATATCGAGCGATGCACTTTTTGTCTATCTGTCTATATGTCTGTCTGGCAGCAGTTATCGGGCCTGGTTGACGCCAAGACAGTAAGCGTAGAGTGATGACATGTCACGTAGCCTCAACCCGTACTGGAAATCCATAGCATCATCATTACCATCATCTTCGTATCATTGATCATCAAAAATGATAAAATTAACTTTGTCAGCTCTGAATAAGCACTGAGACAGCACACACAAAGGAAACAAAAAGGGAAACAAAGAAACGAGTGATTGACGGTGAGATAATACAATGTCATACAACAATGCAAGAGAGAAAGAGAGAGAGAGAGAGAGAGAGAGAGAGAGAGAGAGAGAGAGAGAGAGAGAGAGAGAGAGAGCGAGGTACAGACAGAGAGACAGACAGACATACAGATAGACAGATAGACAGAGATAGACAGAGACAGAGACGGAGAGAGAGAGAGAGAGACAGACAGACAGACAGACAGACAGCGAGAGACAGACAGCGAGAGACAGACAGCGAGAGACAGACAGAGAGAGGAAGAGAGACAACAGAGACAGAGAGAGTGAGAGATATAAAGAAAGAAACACTGAGAGAGACAGCGATAAAGATAGATACAGCAAAAAAAGAAAGAGATCAAGACAGAGACAGAGACAGACAGACATAGACACAGAGACAAAGAGAAAGAGAGAGAGACGGGTCTACCCAACACACGAGAAAAGAATTAGAAAAGAATATGAAAACCAAAGTGTTTTATGCGTGTCAACCCCATCTTCCCCTATACCCTCCCCTCAATCCCCCAGCCTAACACAATCTGAATTGGTTTTCACCCAAGCGTGCTGGGCGATAAATACAGATTGACTGTCCCACAAGTTTTATTCTTCACCCACGAAATCATGTATCTCTGTCCGCTGCAGCCGATCTATTGGGACGAGGAGACATACGCGTTTAACGCTTGGGTCACGGACAACTTTTAAAGATACAAGTACAAATCCAACAAAAAAAACGTTCCCAAATTCAGAATTAAAAGGCAAGAATGGTAAAATATGGGAACGTTACTATCACGGTACTTTGACCCAGGAGTCTTTAACGTGGACAGACAGACAAACACTTGTGCCGCAGATAATAAACTTAGCTCAGAAAATATTTTCAGACAAACGCTTTGGATACAGATAATGAACTTAGCTCAGAACATATTTTCAGACAAACGCTTTTGATACATATTGTGAACTTAGCTCAGAACAATCTTTTCAGACACACGCTTATGATACAGATAATGAGCTTAGCTCAGAACATATTTTCAGACAAACGCTTTTGATACAGACACTGAACTTAGCTCAGAAAATATTTTCAGACAAACGCTTTAGATACATATTGTGAACTTAGCTCAGAACATCTTTTCAGACACACGCTTATGATACAGATAATGAACATAGCTCAGAAAATCTGTTCCCTCTCAATGGCAAGAACCATAGCCAGTCAATGTGTGTTTCAAGGTACAGTCCTCCTCATGCAGACCTTCGTGCCAATGGTTTGTTTGTTTGTTTGTTTGTTTAACGCCCAGCCGACCACGAAGGGCCATATCAGGGCGGTGCTGATTTGACATTTAACGTGCGCCACACACAAGACAGAAGTCGCAGCACAGGCTTCATGTCTCACCCAGTCACATTATTCTGACACCGGACCAACCAGTCCTAGCACTAACCCCATAATGCCAGACGCCAGGTGGAGCAGCCACTAGATTGCCAATTTTAAAGTCTTAGGTATGACCCGGCCGGGGTTCGAACCCACGACCTCCCGATCACGCGGCGGACGCCTTACTACTAGGCCACCGTGCCGGTCGTGCCAATGGTTATACAACCGTTCAGAATCTTTCTTTCTTTATTTGGTGTTTAACGTCGTTTTCAACCACGGAGGTTATATCGCGACGACCGTTCAGAATGTTACTTTTATTAAGTGCTGACATTCAAAATTAAGTAATCTACAGCCTGGCCGCTTTATATACAGTTAGTTACTAACTGCACCTTTGCCAATCAGCGAAATGAATTCAGCAAACAACTCCGACCCTGTACAGGAAGTATCTGCAGTCATGGTGTTAGTTTTGGTATGTGTCAAAGTGGTGTGACGGCCGTATCCCATACAAAGTGAATGATTCTAATGCACACGGGGCAAAAAGTAGCAGCAGCAAAATATGAAAATCATAATATG
>NC_090258.1:22853362-22920862 GCF_037325665.1 Littorina saxatilis
CTCCCAGGTAAAACAATATGTGCAGGCCTGCTAGTGCCTTAATTACCCCCCTTCGTGTGTACACGCAAGCACAAGACAAAGTGCGCACGGAAAAGATCCTGTAGTCCATGTCAAAGTTTGGTGGGTTATAGAAACACGAACATACCAAGCATGCATCCTCCGAAAGTGGCGTATGGCAGTCTAAATAGCGGGATAAAGACGGTCATTCGCGTAAAAACCCACTCTTGCAAAAAACACGAGTGTACGTGGGAGTTTCAGGCCATGAACACAAACGAAGAAGAAGAAGGAATGAGGAAATTCAGACCGGTTTGCCCTGCAGGTTTGTCCGGTCAACACTTCTGAAGAACAATTTGTTGTATTAATGTTTTACATTTGCTGCCCTGTTTCAGTTGGTCAATACTACTCATATTTGAGCCATGTGACGTCGACTAAAACTCATATTTAGGTGACTGGCCGAGTTTACAAAATAATCCATGTTATGTGCGTTCGATCGTAAGAACGAAAAGGAATTCTATACAAAAAGGATCGATACAAACATGTTTTTTTGTCTTTTTGACCAAAATATGACATTTGACACAGATCTCGTATCATATTTAATGGGCTGTTTTTTCCCCTCCAATATATTTACTTTGTTATGTCCACCTTGTTTTAAACATTTAGTCAAGTTTGTATTAAATGTTTTCAGATACACTTTGAATCGAGACGCGGTGATGGTGTGTGTGTGTGTGTGCCAATTCCAGAAAAAAACACCAGACGTATGTTTATGAAATTTTACATGTGCATTCTTCTACAGAATATCCCGACAATTGTTTCTATAAATGTCTGGGTGACGTCATATCCAGCTTTTAACAAAAATTGAGGCAGCAATGTGCTGACCTTATTTTTTTCAATCAAATTGATTGAAATTTGGGTCGAACAACCTTTTACTCATTCGGGACTATGGGGTTGCATTTTAGCGAAAGAAGTAAACTAATCGGTTTGTTCATTAAATTGTGAATTGTAATAACAGATTCAAAAATGATTGAATTGTATTTCTTTATCATTTTATGACTAACAGTATATTTACTCTGAAATGCGTTCAAAACTAAAGGACATAGGTTTATGCAATTTGGGTCTAACATTCGCATTTCTTGCGGAGACCAGCGCGAGCAGTCTCCGTCTTTGGGTTTCGGCTAGCCAAGTCTTACAAGTCTCGGAAATGACTGATCCCGAGTTTTCAGTGTTGATCTTTTAGTTTCAGGTCGACAGATTGACTGAATGTTTTCAAGTTGCTTAACGCCACATTTAAAAAAAAAAGAAAAGAAGCTTTACTGCCTTGGCAGAAAAGAACCTTTAAACAGGAGCAAACTTTGATTGCTCAGGGCAGGATAGCCTGACCTGTGTGCAGTAAATTTCAACGATGTCTCATCTCGTCCAATAGCCTGTCACGGGATCGCTATCTCCTTCAAACAGTCCATAATGCATGGTCTCCTCCGAGTCCACTTTGCACGCAGCTGATAGTTCGCTTCAACTGTCCCTTCAAGGCATGTGTGGAACTTGTGATTGCAGCCATTGTGAGGAGTTAGTGTGTGTGTATGGGGGGTGATCGCGCTTGCCATTTGCAAAACTGAACACTCACACACACGTGTGTGTGTGTGTGTGTGTGTGTGTGTGTGTGTGTGCGTGCGTGTGTGTGTGTGTACGTACGTGCGTGCGTGCGTGCGTGCGTGCGTGTGTGTGTGTGTGTGTGTAACTGAATAACGAAAACAACCTAAACTACGTAAGCACGTGACCCTAACTCATCCATTAAAATGTTGTTCTCACAAAACTTACTTATACATCAAAGTGCTGGAGTGAAGACAAACACTTTAATGAAAGAAAGACGACTTCCAGGTTTATGAAAGTTGACAAAACACGTTTAGACCAACAACAAAAAAAATAGTCTGTTTACGGTAACCCGACCGACCCTATTTTTTTCGCGCGACCCTAGACTTTTTTTTGGCATTTGGGAAAAAAAAAACATTTTTTTTTTTTTTTTTTGCAAAATAACGTAAAAATATGGTTTTTGGGAAAAAAAAAAAAATACCGACCTACCGACCCTATTTTTTGGGCCTATGTTACCGTAAACAGACCTTTTTTGGGGGGGCCTTAGGCTGACCTTAACTAAGCCTGTTGTTGTCTTCGGGAAGATTTTTCGCCGTGATTTCAGTGGCAAGGCTTCGTGCAGTGAGCTTCATGAAGCAGACTACGAGAAGTCGACCGTTAGCTTAATTAATACGAATCAGGCTTTAGTGTTTTTCGAATAAAAAGAATAACACGATTGGTATGTTATTGGAACGTGTGATTTATGACAAAAGTGAAACAGACCGTTGTTTCACTGAACTGCGACCCAGCGGACTTTTAAGTGAACGGACAGACAAAACACTTATGATACAGATAATAAACTTATCTGAGAAATTGTCCAAGACAGTCATGTTTAAGCATCATTCTTCATAAGTATAAATAGACGTATCTTCTCTTTTTCTTCTTTATTCATGGGCTGAAACTTCCACGTCCACTCATGCTTTTGCACAAGTGGGGTTTTACGTGTATGACCGTGTTCACCCCGCCATTCAGGCAGCCATACGCCGCTTTCGGGGGACAAAAACTAGATGTATCGATTGTTGTTTAGGCCAAAAACAAAATAGGTGTGGTTACGGTAACATAGCCAAAAAAATAGGGTAGGAAGGTAGGCAATCACTTTTTTTTTTTTTTACTTTTTTTTCTAATGTTTACAAATCAAACCTACTTGACAGGGAAATAAGTGTGCGACTCGGGCGCTTTCGCTTTCATTGCGTTTTTTGCACTCGTTTTCTTGTTTTTTGTGTTGGTTTTTTTTTTACCAATGTAATAAAAAGTTATAGGGTCGGCCCCTAAAAATAGGGTAGGTCGGGTTACCGTAACCACACCTATTTTTTTTTAGGCCTTACATCCTGACTTCTCTGGAAGAGACAAACACATCGTGTAGATTGACTGCTTGCAGACACAGCCGGCCATGACCCCTCTTACCAATACCTTATGTTGCAACACTATTGAAGAACAAAACAAACCACAACACAGCGTCGTAGGCGTATTAACCACAGTGGTGTTCCAAGGTCCCGATCTCAGGTCACTGACGCATGCTTTTTTTTTATATGACGCATTGTCTGACCGCTGGTCGGTCTACTGCCCGATAGTTTTGACGAGTGGGAGGTACTTCTGACCACCAATTTCCCTCCCAAGCGGACGAAGCCAGTACATTTTGATCATTTACATTTATAGTCCAGGTCCAACGATTGTTCTGTGAGGCTGGGAATAACACTGGTACCAATGCAGGAATGATACTTTCTGACACCTCTTAATATCCGTTGTCTACGTTTTAAACAGAAAAAGAACAGATTTGCTTCTATCTATAGTATGCGACCGAGAAAACAATTAACATTTCTTGAGTCGCTCCTTTTTAGATTGCTAATACGTGCAAGAAGTTCAAGCTTAAACTTTAAGGTAAACGGCAAAGTACACGGTTGGTTCTGCGTTATCGAGAAAAGTCTCGGTGAATTCAAGGTACACAGGGACACTTGTCTCATTATTTCTCGTCCCATTATTTACCATACGAGATTACTATCGGACGTGACGCAAAGCGCATATCTGCGTGTCATTTAGAGGCTTTTCACAAGGGCGTGTGTAAGGTCATGCAGTGCTTTGGGTTACAATGGAAATTTGATGACTGATTTGGTATAGGACTCTTAATTGTATCTTTCTTTTCGGAAAGTGGATCCACTGATAGTGCAAGCCATTTGCAAAATTCAACCCACACAACACACGGTTGTGTGTGTGTGTGTGTGTGTGTGTGTGTGTGTGTGTGTGTGTGTGTGTGTGTGTGTGTGTGTGTGTGTGTGTGTGTGTGTGTGTGTGTGTGTGTTTAACTGAATAACGAAAACAACATAAGTTAAGTAAGTACGTGACCCTAATATATCCATCTGTTCTTACAAAACATACTTATACATCATGTAACAAGTTTAAATAGACATAGCCATGTTTGTCAGATTCCATGTCAAATATATTTGAGATTTCACGCAAACTTGTAACAGCTTGCTATATTTAAACACACATCAGCTTATATGTAACCGTGTGTCTTGAACACGTGCACATTCATCGCGCTTTCATCTTCCTAGTGTTTCCCCGAATCAACCCTCCGAAAACACATTTCGATGACCCGGAGGACACTTTCAGCATCATTTTAACTCTGCAGGGGGGATGAGCTGTGATAGCTGTATTTACGTCATAACCATTTGATCACACAACTTCAATAAACGGTTGATTATAAAAAGAAAATCCCCAAAAAATCAAAGGCAACTCTCCTTTGCGTCACGAATGCGTACCTATTATATCTTCCATCTTGCCTTTGTTCGAACAAACATTATTCCGCTTGGTTCGTTGGACGACTTTATGTCACTGTGATTAAGGTGGGCAGATGAAAGATGCAGCGCTTTTCATCACTGTGATTGCGTCATCAAGTATATTATACCTGGCACTTCATTTTGATGCGCACGCTACTCAATGGTTAGTGATATTGTTTCCCTATAGTTAATTTAGATTCAGCAGGACACGAATCTAATAGTAGAAACGGGTCAGGGATTAAATTGATGTCATGTGAATAAGGCGCCCGTTACAAATGTTTCAGTTAGACCGCATGTATATTTACATTTAGATGATCCACTTGTGCTATTTATACTAAATGTATTTCATAGCCACAATCTACACAAAGCAACAAACCGTGTCAAATGTTCAGAAATCTCTGTCGACAAGCATCTCAACCAGGGGATGGTGATGACGATAAAACCATTAGGGGCATGCACCCGGGTGTTACCCCGACTTAAGATAAAGTGTTTAAAAAAAAATTAGGAGAAAGTCGCATCACAAATTTAGCGGCCCCACGGGCGCTGACATGGAAATATATTCTCAAGCAAAGGCGGTTTTTGGAAGTCTCCGGCACTGACATGAAAAGCGCTTCATCTTTCATCTGCCTGATTAGGTATGCGATCTAATGTTTATGGCCTTTAAGGGCCCACTCCGCCTCACGTAAACCATCAGTTTCTGGCCACAGACACCGCCAGGCTTTTACATGCAACACTCCTTATCCTTTCGTCTAAACACTTACCGCTAGACCCAAGGTGCCCTCCATAGAGACCGAGCATATTTCAACGAATACATTTCGTGCGGACGCATAGGTGCGGATCAGACACTTCGTTATGACGCTAGAGCTAACTTTTATAAACTAAATAATAAATTGTCAGTTTGTGAGACAAACATTGTTATAACACGAAAACATTATTTCCTCACCAAGGCAAAGTCAGAACAGTTCGAAGTTTTGACTGTTTGCGTCAATTTATCCGTTATTTTTTCGTCAGGGGAGTAACATTTTTGTACAAAATGATTACTCGGAACACACCTGTCGTGAGGAGTAATTAGCGTGTGTTATGGGGTAGTACTTTTTTCGTAGCTGGTCGAATTCGGTGCGGTTTGAGAGGTTTGAAAAATAGAAAGTAAACAACAACAGAGTTTGCTTCCTACCTAAGCGCGAACTGGTCGTAATAGGACAGATTTATTTTGTTTTCGGTTTTTCCCAGTCACGAAATCATGTGCAACGTAAACAATAAAACAAAATATATAGAAAACAAAAACAAAAACAAAAACATGTGCAACGTAAACAATAAAACAAAATATATAGAAAACAAAAACAAAAACAAAAACATGTGCAACAAAAGGGATCTCACTCTAGTTAGGCATTTAAGAGTTATGTGCCCCGGCAAAAAAAAGGATGACTGCGCTTAATTGCGACCAGTTTGGTAAAAGTCAGGATCCAAACGTTCTTTTTCCGTTTTTATTTCCGTGTGGGCGTTAAAAAAATGTTTTCATGTGAAAGTCTGCAGGTATGCATGGTGATTTACCGGATAAGGAGTGTATATTTCAACTCTACAGGATGTAAGTTTATAATAGTGGCTCAAGGCAGTACTCATTATATTAAACTTCCAAACTAGATTGTTCCTCATAGCAGAGAAGAGAGGTCCTAAAATACACGTACATTTTTAGGTCGCAGGCTCAAATAAGCTAGATACTTTGCCTGCAGGATTCAGGATTCGATGGCCTTAAATCCCACGGGGTTCGTCTGCTGAACGTATATGTCTCTCAGATAAGACTTTGCCTAAGGGGTTTGTGAGAGATGGGCAGGATTATGGTATTAATGTCCGCGTGCACTTTTGGATGTAAAATTAGTAAAAATTGCGAAAACTTCAAGTAGCTCTTAACCTGTTCGAAGCCATGAAATATGTGTATACACATCATTGCCTGTGTTCACCTGAATTAACGACCTATGGTGTGCCCTTGATGTATGAATGAACACCCCCCCATACACACACACACTCACACACACACACACATACACACACACACACACACACACACACACACATACACACACACACTCACATATACACACTCACACACACACACATACACACACACACACACACACATACACACACACTCACATATACACACACACACACACACTCACACACACACACACACACACACACACACACACACACACACACACACACACACACACACACACACATACGCATTGCTTATAGGCAGCGAAAGAGTTCATGAATCTGAATGAATCAGTCATGAATGACTGCTGCGTACGTGCATGTCTGTGTCGATCTTGGTTCTAGGCTAATTGCCCCCCGGACAATTGCCCCCCGTCAACTGCCCCCTGGACAATTGCCCCCCGTAACAATTGCCCCTTAGGACAATCCCCCCCCCATGATGTGTTAGGGGGCAGGTGTCCGGGGGGCTAGTTGTCCGGGGGGCAATTGTCCTCCCATGGCAGGAGGGGGGAGGAGGGGGCAGTTGTCCGGGGGGCAATTGTCCTATGGGGCAATTGTCCGGGGGGCAGTTGTCGGGGGGGAAATTGTCCGGGGGGCAATTGTCCATGGGCAATTTGCCAGCAATCGACTATATCGACCTTACATCTAGTACGTGTGGGTGTCTGGGGCCGTGTGGAAATACCACGCCTCGAGCCTAATGAACGACACTTCTGGACTCATTTTGCCTCAAACAAAAGACTGTAATATCTGTGTTGAACTCACACAAAATGTTGATTGGTGCTTTTGGACATGCGGACATTTCACATTCCTCGCCTAATGAAAGTAAAATCTGTACTCATGTTGCCACTACAAAAAGTTTCAAAGAATAATGTGTTTTAATGATAAGTAGGTGATAATAAGCTTTAGCGTTGAACTTGGGAGAAAAAAACCTCCATATATGTGTGTGAGGAAATGGGAATTGGGGAAGGGGGGGGGGGGAGATTATGGGTGAGAGGCAGACAGACAGGTCTGTTACCTCGTTGGAATCGGGTATACAAAAAATCGAAACGACTCCAACCCGACATTGTACAAATTACGATGCGAAAACGTAGTATAAAATTGTTATGCTCGACATTTAATCAATACAAAACAGTAAAGTTGAGAGAGAGAGAGAGAGAGAGAGAGAGAGAGAGAGAGAGAGAGAGAGAGAGAGAGAGAGAGAGAGAGACAGAGAGAAAGAGAGAAAGAGAGACAGAGACAGAGAGAGAGCGCGCGCGCGAGAGAGAGAGAGAGAGAGAGAGAAAGAGAGAGAGAGAAAGAGGGAGAGAGAGAGGGAGAGAGAGATAGAGAGAGAGACAGGGAGAGAGACAGAGAGACAGAGACAGAGAGACAGAGTGATTGCCTGAATCCACTTTCAAGTGGGTTTATTTAAAATATCTTCTGATACCAACCAGACGGTCATAGCTCGATGTCCAGTAAAAGAATGCCCGCTCGCCACCTCAGCCCCCCCCCCCCCCCCCCCGCTCCCTCCCCCCCCCCGATTCCCTTCCCTCCATCCCACCACCTGCCCCTTTGCCTTTGCAAGAAAAGTATCAGGCAAGTGTGCTTTAATTGAAATACTGTCAAACCACGGGCATGTAACGTCATGGACGCCAGAAGCCATGGTCTCATGTCGGTAACTTCACGGGTCTAACATTAGCAGGGATTCTTGGGGCAAATAGTTTACTGATTACTTTGGCTCGCCGCATCAAGACTCGTCAGAAATCTGATCTTCAGCGACGAAAGTGAGACCGGTCAGCGTGCAAATGACTGTTTGCTCTATGGGGATCAACCTTGTCCACCATGTTTGAGTTACAGATTGCGAGCTGAAAATAGTGCGGCAAGTTGCGCAAATAATAGTTTGGGTCACCAACTCCCGACGGGGGAGAAACCTGAACGAGGACCTGCACAGTCGGTCTGTGTGTTTGTGGAGACTGACACAACGTTTACAAGCGCCTTACGGTGACCTTACAAGTAATGTTCTACTGCTGATATGAAGGACTTTTATTGAGACACAAACTTCGTTCTCGAACTTTTGTTGTTAGTTTCTCGGGAGACATGCAGAAGAAGTGACAGATGTGTTTTACCCGACGTCATTAAAAATTTGGTAACTGTACAGATTCGTTCCCCAGCTCCCGTTGGGAGCGAAACCAGAACAAGAACTTACACAGTCGGTCTGTGGTTGTTTACCCAGACTGTGAAAAGTTGAGCCTTTCACCTATTTCAATAAAAAATCCTTGTTCGCAAAAATGTGGTTGCTGTCCATAGTGTTGCTTGGCCACCAATGTCCGTCTACGGTGAGATCTGAATATGATATATTGTATTCGTTACGCGAGACAATATTATATATGGGCAGGCGAATCAAATAAACATATAGAACTAATGGATTTATTTTACAATGATATTCAGAACCCAAAATAAGACTTCTAATCGATTCTTCAGTTCACTTATTCATTCATATGCCTATGTTTAATGTTATTTTATGTTATCTTATTTTGTATGTTTTGTTGTTTTTGTTGTTGTTGTTGTTGTTGTTTTGTTTTTTTTATAGGGAGGGGGCATAACGACACTTGAATCACTAAGGCTAGAGTATCAATGTGACATCATCGACAGTGGTGTTTAACAGAATTCTTTAAAGTTCCAAAATAAGATCCGCCCATCACCGACCTGCCCCATCAAAACCTCTCAACCCCCGGCCAATGTCAAGTTATACAAATTAACAATTGTGACCCTCCACCACGAAATGAGTCGCATGTCACCTCGCGCGGTTCTGCGCTAGGCTTAATATCAGTCCGGGGAGTGTCTGGTAACACTGTGAGGGTCACCTTAGTCACAGGCTTATACAGGCTTACTCAAACAGTTTTCGCTTTTTTCTAAAACGGTTTTCACCACTGGATAGAGCATAAAAAACTCTTTAAGAAAATGTACAAAATATGAAAATCATGCGACTCATTCCGTGGTGGAGGGTCACAATTAATTAAGGCAAGTATTAACCAAACAAACCTCATTCACATAATCGATCTATTTCAAATCAATATCAAGTTGGAGGACATAACGACACAACGTCTTTTAACACCATGAAAACAAGTTTGAATGTGACTTTCTTGACACTAGGTTTACACAGATTTCCTAAAAAGATTTAAAAATTTTTTTTCAAAAACATAGTTAAAATAAAATAAAAGTGCGATAATAGCCACGCGTCGTAACAAACCATTCATTAGCTTTTTCTGAGGTTTGTTTTAGCTGACTGTAGCCAAAGGAATTCTCCAATATCAAATATTATATCTGGGTTGAAAATTGAGTAAAACCTCCGATTCCTCAGTAAGTGAAGACGCCATGTGGGATTTGGTACCATGTTCATATTTTCCCCGAATGTCATCGCGAATGATTCAGTTTGACAGACTCCGTTTGATTGATTTACAAAGGGAAAACTAAATGTCAACGATCTTCGCGAGCACGTGTGTGTGTGTGTGTGTGTGTGTGTGTGTGTGTGTGTGTGTGTGTGTGTGTGTGTGTGTGTGAGTAAGTAAGTGTGTGTGTGTATGCGTGTATGTGTGTGAGTAAGTAAGTGTGTGTGTGTGTGTATGCGTGTATGTGTGTGTGAGTGTGTGTATCAGTGTGTATGCTTGTGTGTCAGTGTGTCTGCGTGTGCATGTCTCTAACTGTGCGTGTGTGTGTGTGTGTGTGTGTGTGTGTGTGTGTGTGTGTGCATTTGAGTGTGTGTGTGTGTGCGTGCGTTTGTGCGTGCGTGCGTGCGTGATTGCGAGTGTGCGTGCGTGTGTATTTTTGCTATATGCGTGCGGGCCTGTGTGAGTGTGTGTATATGTGTGTTCGTGCGTGCGTGTGTGAATGTGTGTGTGTATAATAATGTATGTGTGTGCGTGCGCGTGTGTGTGAGTGTGTGTGTGTATATATATATATGTGTAGATATGTGTGTGCGTGCGTGTGTGTGTGTGTGTGTGTGTGTGTGTGTGTGTGTGTGAGTGTGTGTGTGTGTGTATATGTATGTGTGTGCGTGCGCGCGTGTGTGTGTGTGTGTGTGTTTGTGTGTTTGGCTGAAAGCCGTTACATGTGAGTGCGTGTGGGCGTACGGTCAAGCGAGTGATCGTGCATGAAAGCGAGCGAGCTAGTGTGTGTATCAGTGTGCATGTACGCGTGCTCGCGTATGTGCACGTGATTTTTTCCTGGCTATATGGTGCATAGCAAAACAGTATAACAATAATATTAGAATCAAAGGGCTTGTTTGAGAAGTGGGCGAAAACAATGAATAAAAGCATTGGCACGTGTTATCTGTCTGTGGCTGAAAGTTATTTGAGAGAGTGTTTTTTTTAGTGTTTTTTTTATCTATCTTTCTTCTTTTTTTTCCCTTCTTTTTTTGTAAGAGCAGGTGGCCGTTAATTAAAAAAACATGTAAGCAAGGACCACTGGCGAGAAGCAGGTGTAAACAAGGGAGAGACAATTGCAGGGCACGTGCGTTCTACACGTGTCCGCTTGATGTCTGCAGGAGTGTGTTTGTGTGCAATTCCATTGTCCGTACCAAGCCAAACACTATTGGATAAACATTTCGAAGCATTGGCTTAAATGATGCGGTGGACAGTAATAACTTCCAAACTCTCAGGGGCGTCAATTATTTGATGACGCCCCTGTTTTTCAAAAAAGTTTAGTCGATCCTGCGGTGACAACATTTTTCATACCTACCTCTTCACATTTGTTACCAAGCAATCTATGTCCGTGGGATTGCATTTTCGTTTTGCACTCTAATTATTTTGTACAACTTTCATCCAAAGTATTTCCTATAATTTCACTTCCTTTTGTAGGTACAAAAGAATAACACTAGTGATATGTATGTTTGTATGTTTTGTACACTACATTGGGGTGTGCACGTTAAAGATCCCACGATTGACAAAAGGGTCTTTCCTGGCAAAATTGTATAGGCATAGATAAAAATGTCCACCAAATACCCGTTTGACTTGGAATAAAGGCCGTGAAAGGTGAATGCTCGCCTAATAGGCTAATGAGCTTTACTGGCCGATGTGAATGCGTTATATATTGTGTGTAAAAAATGTCTGTTTGTCTGTCTGTCTGTAAAAAATTCCATTTCAAACGGCAGAAATTAATATGTAAGCGCCTAGGGCTATATCTAGATTAGGCGCATAAAAATGATCACAATAATAATAATAATACTAATATTGTGTTTTCGTGGGTGTGTTTTTTTGTAAAACCAAAACAAATGTAGGTTTGTAGTGTTTGAGGTTAAAAATAGCTTTACATGACGAATCAATAAGATGGAAACCCTGAAACTGTCGACTTCATAGCAAAAACTGCTGACCTGAGGGTTATGACAATTGTTACATGAATTCTTGAAAGTATTCATCTGTGCTTTTGTATTCCATTTTATTCGCTTTATTTGATAACGTCATTTGTGTGTTCCAATAAAAGTTAAGGGGGCACCATAGTGACTGCATTGTTTTGCTTTGTTTTTAATTCGTGCCACGTGGTCTTTGACTCGGTCGATCCGGACTATGGAAATGCATATCAGCTTTGTTCTGAAAATTCGTAAATTAACCTAATTATTAAATTATTAAACAATGGCGACTGCACGTGAGAGGGAACAATAAAGAGACCAAAAAGCAATGTACTCACGTTCAAATGACGAACACGGAACAAATAACAGCGACGTTTCGATAATGTACTCACGTTCAAATGTTATGCCCCGTATACCACGTTCGTGTATTTGAGATTAAAAAAGAGATATATCTGTTTTGTTTATCCTTTCCTGAGTCTCAAAATATGTTGCATTGCTGTATTTAACATTAACACATGTGCTTAAAATGAAAAAAAAATGAAAACAACTGTTGAATGAAAGCCCAGCTTTTTTTTTTATTTGTTTTTTTTATAAAACCCTCAACTTCAAAACAATAATCATATACGATACCGATAGCCTGGCGGTGACCTGCCGGTTAACGTTCTACTACTAATATATATTTATTGAAGTCACAGAGACAGACTTCGTTCACGAAATTCTTTGTCACTTCCTTGGGAGGCATGCGGAAGAAGTTACAGAATTGTTTTGGGACGCCATTATTCACGTTATGACGTCATCTCGAACTTTTAGTTCGCATGTAACGTTACATCTTTCTTTCTTTCTTTATTTGGTGTTTGACGTCGTTTTCAACCACGAAGGTTAGGCTATATCGCGACGGGGAAAGGGGGGAGATTGGGATAGAGCCACTTGTCAATTGTTTCTTGTTCACAAAAGCAATATTAAAAATTTGCTCCAGGGGCTTGCAACGTAGTACAATGTATTACCTTACCAGACCTGTTTACCCTTACGATTTTGGCGTAATTTATTACGATTTTCTGAAAAAAATACGCCATTCCGCTATCCGTGTCAAGACTACGATTTTCATAAATAAATAAAAAATTAAAAAAAAAAAAAATTTAATTATTTTTTTTATCAATTCACATGTTTGGCATTGTTTTGTTCAATGGCAAAATGGGGTGAAAAAGCACAGGACTGACCAGAGATCATGTCTGTCTGATGAGACGCTGGAGAGCCTTATTCTAGTGTTGAAGTCTCGCCCTCACTCATTCGGCAAGCGCAAGTACAGTAGAGAAGCGCTTGACACACTGAAAAAGGCCTACTACGAGCAAAAGAAAAAGAATCAGTGATGCATGTGCTTTTGATGTGATCTTCTTTGAAATTATGATGACTACAAAAACTGACTGATATGTTTTGTTTGTGAATGATGGATATATGTGCATGATTGCGTTTCGCAGACACACTTGTCATGTGCGTTGTAATTGGCGACGAATGCTGGATGATTACTATTTTTGTGCCAGGATTACTATTTTTGGGGCTGAGCATTACTCCAAAACACTTATGGGGGTAAACAGGTCTGCCTTACTGGGAGAATGCAAGTTTCCAGTACAAAGGACTTAACATTTCTTACATACTGCTTGACTAAAATCTTTACAAAAATTGACTATATTCTATACAAGAAACACTTAACAAGGGTAAAAGGAGAAACAGAATCCGTTAGTCGCCTCTTACGACATGCTGGGGAGCATCGGGTAAATTCTTCCCCCTAACCCGCGTGTGTAACGTTACAGATTTCACACTTTGGAAGAGAGGGTCAAGAAGAGACATCTTGCTTTGTGTAGTCGATGTCGTTTGTCATTAAAGATAATACACAGAAGGCGCCATTTTGTAAAGTTTTCTGATGATTTGGACCTTACAAATGTCAAGGGACATTCGCTGTACTGTAAGTTAGAAACACCTACAATGATTTGCTCAAAACTGCTCCGAAAATATGCCAAATAATTGAATAAATTTTAATCAGCGAGCGGTTTGCATCGCCCAGCTCACCTATGACAGGAGCCGGATTCCGTTCGTCATCATATTGTATTCAGTCCTCGTAGATACCAATTTGTCAAAACATATTGAAACCGTTGGATTGAGGAAGTCAAACCTACAGTCTAGCAAGCGCATGCATATTCCGTGCCATACAGGACTATACTGCTTCGAATAATGTAAACAAACACACAGCCCGTTGGAGAATATCACGGTCTGAAATTACTACCAAACACAGCAATCAGATTTGAACAATAGAACGCCCAAACACTATTTCTAAGACCTTCCTCGTGTGTGTTGTCATACACCTATTCAACATCCAAAACGAACTCTGTGGCTCTCGGCTCAATTTCAAATCTGTATCTCAAGGAATAGCGCATACAATATTCGGGATCGAAAGGTAGCACACAAATTATGACTGGCGCAAAAAGGCGTCACAGTGAGAATTACAGTCTGGGATTCCCACTTAAAACACAGCCGTTCTCCATCTGAGTAAATCAGCGCTCAGACGTTTATTGACGGGCCGCCAGAGCGGCTCGTCTTTAGGCGTCGGGTAAGTAGCTTGCAGGTGGAGAAATTTTTGTTCATGGGGGATTTCTGTGACGTATGTACAGGAAGTCGCCGTTGGTCTCGGCAAAGAAACGACAATGCAGTGTGTGGTCTCGGTGAGACTGAAAGACAGAGAACGACAGATACACACAGTGATTCAAGGCGTCTAGTAAAGTTGTCGTAGCACGTCCGTCTATGGCCAAAGTGATCCGGGTTCGATTCCCGGCATGGGCGGTCTATTTTTTTTATTTTTTTTTATTTCTAGTTTACTTTTGTTTATTATGAACGTTTTAATGTTTTATTTTATTCTAATAATTTTTTTAATTGTGTAAAATAAATGAATAATTTTTTTTTTAAATTCTTGTTTACTATTGTTTATTATGAACGTTTTAATGTTTTATTTTACTCTAATAATTTTTTTAATTGTGTAAAATAAATAAAAAAAAATTTTTTTTTTTTTTAAATCCACATGCACAAGTCAAAAACTTTCATACTTCACGTGTCTTGTATGTGTGTGTCGACGTCGACATTATACTTTTGTAATGTGACGCCGTGTCTGAAAACACGCGTTTGTGTCCGTCTTGGGGAAGCATACTGTCATGTGTCTCTTCTTTTCTCAACACCCCGGGCAATGTATAGTCATCTGATTCTTTTCTCAACACCCCGGGCAATGTATAGTCATCTGATTCTTTTCTCAACACCCCGGGCAATGTATAGTCATCTGATTCTTTTCTCAACACCCCGGGCAATGTATAGTCATCTGATTCTTTTCTCAACACCCCGGGCAATGTATAGTCATCTGATTCTTTTCTCAACACCCCGGGCTATGTATAGTCATCTGATTCTTTTCTCAACACCCCGGGCTATGTATAGTCATCTGATTCTTTTCTCAACACCCCGGGCTATGTATAGTCATCTGATTCTTTTCTCAACACCCCGGGCAATGTATAGTCATCTGATTCTTTTCGCTCTCTCGAAACGTTTTTTTCCCCCCCGCTATGTCATTCTTTTGCAATACCACTCTGAGCGTTGAGTTTCAAAATGATCAGGCAGGGCATTTGTGTTTGGTGTCTTTTGTGACTGCATCGTACAATTATGTGTTTGAAGCTCATGGTAGGCTTTCGTGCATTTTCGTACACTCGTACTTTGATTGTGTATGAAACTCGATCATGAATGCATAACATTTCGCTTAGCGTCCGTCCTAAGTGCATTCGTACCTTTAATTTATTTGAAGTTTATGCAAGAAATTTGGGTTTGATGTCTTTTTTAAGTGCATTTGCACCTTTATTTTATTTGAAGTTGATGCAGAGCAGTTGAGTTTAATGTCTCGTTTAAGTGCACTCGTACCTTTTCTGACATTGAAGTTCTTGCAGGACATTTGTGTGTGACGTCTTTTGTAAGTGCACTTGTACCTTTACTATGTTTGAAGTTTGAAGAGACTGTCGTGCAAAGAAAAGCTTCTCCTCAAAGTTGCCAGCAACTGTGTTGTTTAATGTGTGTTTATTGCTATTCGTTGCTCTTTAAAGATATCCCAGATTTCAAAGCAACACGATATCACTCGGTTTCGCATGTGACGTTTCTCATAAATTGGTTCGGTGGAACAATTTCAGCATGTCACTAAATAAGTCCAGATCAATGAATTGTTGAAGGGGAGTTAACCGATATATTACAGCTAGCTGACGTTTTATGTTGGTATTACGAGTTGAAGTTCTTCTCACCCCCCCCTCCCCGCCGCCCCACACACGCATCTTACTGCCCCCCCCCCCCCCCCCCCACGACAGTCACACGCACGTACGCATACATATACACTCAGGACACAGCGCGAGAAGTTAAAATAACATGTTGTGCCTTTAAAGATCATCGGAATTATTGTGTATCCCAATGTTTATCTTTCTTTTATTTCTTTTCTTTCTTTATTTGGTGTTTAACGTCGTTTTCAACCACGAAGGTTATATCGCGACGGGGAAAGGGGGGAGATGGGAAAGAGCCACTAGTCAATTGTTTCTTGTTCACAAAAGCACTAATTAAAAATTTGCTCCAGGGGCTTGCAACGTAGTACAATGTATTACCTTACTGGGAGAATGCAAGTTTCCAGTACAAAGGACTTAACATTTCTTACATACTGCTTGACTAAAATCTTTACAAAAATTGACTATATTCTATACAAGAAACACTTAACAAGGGTAAAAAGAATCCGTACAAAGAAACAGATTCCGTTAGTCGCCTCTTACGACATGCTGGGGAGCATCGGGTAAATTCTTTCCCCTAACCCCAACTAAACTATGTAGCATTAAACCAGCACAAAGTCACATGCAATGAATTGAAGAAAAGAAAGGGGGAAGACAGAAAGACAGACAGAGAGTCAGACAGACAGACAGACAGACGGAAATACAGACAGAAATAATCGAATCGGAAATACTAAACTACATAACAAACGACAAGACACACGCAGAAAAGTAATTTGTGGTTAATAATAATAATTGTCAGTAAGTACTGGTGTCACATGACTGATGTGAACCAGTTGATTGGCTAATGGCGATGCGCTTAAATCTGTTAGCGCACTCTTGGAGTGCGCTAACTTTTCCACAGAGCATATTCTTACGCCCTTTGTCAAAGCGAGACTGTACTCTCATCCTCAGAATTAATTAATGACATGTAGCTTATATTCTCCACTTTATCAAAAATAACCATAAATTTCCTGCGGCTCAAAGCAGAAGTGGTTTTTTTTTCTGACATATCGCAAGCGCCTGTGCCACAGTGAATCCCACTGATCTAAAAATAGAAGCGGATGTGTCTCTTCCACAATGGTATCTTCTCGTTTTGACTTGCAAAGATTCTTCTCATATGCCGTGTTAGTGGCATGTAGCTTATTAACCACATTAACAAATGATGAGTTAGTATAAAACTCCCAGCGGCAAACACAAAACACAAGTGTTATTCCGATAACGTATCAGCTAGACTAGCATTTGGAAGTCGACTCTGTTATAGTAGACTACACTGAAATACGACTACATCAGTTCAGTAAATGAATGGTTTCCGAATTATTATTTCAAGGCAACAACAATCGGAATCGAAAACGTGTAGGGTTAAGAACGTTCTTACCATGTATAAAACTTATTACCAGCCTGCATCATGCGTGCATACGAGCAATGTTTGTTTTTAAAATGAGACTGCAGTGCAGTGGTTCGATTGCCCTAGCCGCCTAGCAGACCACATAAACCCCGCAGCAAATTAACATGTTGGGCGAATGTTAACAAACAAACGATGGGGATATAATACGTGTAGAGTTCATAGCATTCTTACCGTTCATATATGGGCATGGCTCAGAAATGGCGTCGAACTTAACTTTTCCCTTCAGTTTGAGTTTATTCCAAGATTTACATATGCTATAATTAAACTTTGAAATAAACAGAACACAGTTAGAGAGAAAATTGGTCATATTTTGTGATGTTTGTGTCTTTTTACATTTAGTCAAAAATTGACTAAATGTTTTAACGTAGAGGGGGAATCGAGACGAGGGTCATGGTGTATGTGTGTGTGGGTGTGTGTGTGTGTGTGTGTGTGTGTGTGTGTGTGTCTGTCTATCTGTCTGTGCGTGTGTGTGTGTAGAGCGATTCAGACTAAACTACTGGACCGATCTTTATGAAATTTGACATGAGAGTTCCTGGGAATGATATCCCCGGAAGTTTTTTCTTTTTTTCGATAAATGTCTTTGATGACGTCATATCCGGCTTTTTGTAAAAGTTGAGGCGGCACGGTCACACCCTCATTTTGCAATCAAATTGATTGAAATTTTGGCCAAGCAATCTTCGACGAAGCCCGGACTTCCGTATTGCATTTCAGCTTGGTGGCTTAAAAATTAGTTAATGACTTTGGTCATTAAAAATCTGAAAATTGTAAAAAAAATATTATATTTATAAAACGATCCAAATGTACGTTCATCTTATTCTCCATCATTTGCTGATTCCAAAAACATATAAATATGTTGTATTTGGATTAACAACAAGCTCTGAAAATTAAATATATAAAAATTATTATCAAAATTTTTTTTTCGAAATCAATTTAAAAACACTTTCATCTTATTCCTTGTCGGTTCCTGATTCCAAAAACATATAGATATGATATGTTTGGATTAAAAACACGCTCAGAAAGTTAAAACGAAGAGAGGTACAGAAAAGCGTGCTATCCTTCTCAGCGCAACGAATACCCCGCTCTTCTTGTCAATTTCACTGGCACTGCCTTTGCCACGGGCGGTGGAGTGACGATGCTACGAGTATACGGTCTTGCTGCGTTGCGTTGCGTTCAGTTTCATTCTGTGAGTTCGACAGCTACTTGACTAAATGTTGTATTTTCGCCTTACGCGACTTGTTTTTTCTCTGGCGGTACTGACAATATCGTTATTGAAACAATCCCAGTGCACTAAGGGATTTATAGAGCAAATCGAGAAAATTCATTATTGAACGAAGCGCATAGCGCTGAGTAGTGCACTGGGATGTCTCAATAACTTAAATAATAGTGGACATGTATATAGCGCTTCTCCACGGCTCGAAGCGCTTTACAAGTTCAATTTACAAGTTCAATCAAAACACAACACGATATATACAACTAATACAATTTGCCTCAGATGAATAGGAAAATACTATTGAAAGAGCACATATATATATACATGCTTGCATAAAATACAAAGAATCACATTTTTTTCGCAGCGCAGCACGTTGAAGAGAAAAACACAAACAAAGATACAAATAGTATATGATATCATTGGAAACAAAAACAAAGAAAGCAATTAACACACACGACAAACAAAGAAAACAAAGTAATACTGAAAAATCTGAATAAAAAAACCCAACTATATTTAGAGTGAAGAAACTAAAACTAGAAATATGTCGGGACAAATGAGACCCAACAATTCAACAAACGTTCACAAACTTCGAAAATAAAGTCCGAAATACGACACAAAACAAACAAACTTGACTAAACTTACCTCCAGTAGCTGTAGAAGACGACGAGAGCACCCACTTGTCGACAGCAACGTTGTTTAAAAGCAGACGACAATTCAGTTGGCAATATCGTCGATCAACGAGAGTATTAATTGAAACTAGAATGCGTTGATTTAATGTTTTTGTTTTCTTTTGTTCTTGTAGAAGTTATCCTGCTCTCTTTTTATCGTTTCGTTTTTCCTTTCCAGCTATTAAATTTTGTTCTTTATTTCTATCTTCAAGCAGCTTTTTTTCTGATTAGAATTCGTTCCTAATCACTTTGATATCGATGAAAATTATGCAGTTTTACAGCCTCTTCTTACGTTTCAGTAAGAGTCAAGTGTCTGTTCCACTGTCAGTACTAGTTTTATAGCCAGTGGGTGACTACAGTCGGAGAGAACTAAGTGCTGAAGTGGACGAATGTGCTAGATGACAGGAGAGAAAAGTCTTCACAAACTCCTCCGCGCATTCACTTTATAGATTGCTGTGCGGCTATTCTGCGGTGGTCACGGCTACTCGCGATCGCACGGTGCCAGTTATCTGACAGCTTGCAGCGTGCGCGATACATGGGCAGGTAGAGCGATAATGGTCGTGGTTGCTGTTATAGTGGGGGTGGTGGTGGTAGGTGGGGATGGGCGTGGTGTCAAGTTATGGATGGAAGTCCAGGGGGTGGTGTTGGTGGATTGGGAAGCAAGGGCGGTGGGAGGATTGTGTATTTTATTGGAGGAGGGGATGGGTGGGGGGGGGGGGGGAGTGGGGTTGGATAGGAACGGGATGTAGTGGCGGAGGCGGTGGGGGGGGGGGGGGGGGATTGGATCGATAGTTGGGGGGGGGGGAGGGGGTGGGGGAGGTATAATTATGTAACGGTCTCACTTGACGACTACTGATCCGATTTTTAAAAATTCTTTTTGAGGGGTGAGGGGAGGGGGGTGCATAGGAGCGGTGTGTAGTGGCAAAATGCGGAGAGGATAGTGAGGTGAAGGAAGTGGATAGATAGTAAGGGGGGGGGGGGGGGGGGGTGTATATGTAGCGATATCACTTGACGACTACTGAACCCTTTAAAAAAAAGAAAATTCTTTATGATTCTTTTTGACTTTTTAATTATACTTAAGGCACACTCCTCAAGTTTTCGTGAAAACTGTTCAGCTCACCATCTCAAATCTTGCCAGGCTTTTGCAGCGGTTGAGACCATCCCCCAACTTGGACGAATACCAAAAATCCTCACACTGGTTGCATACTTGTTGTGGTGAGTTTACTTTTTTATGAATTGATTTCTTGTATTGAATTTCTTGTCACACAACATTTAAAAATCCATTTCTGTCTGTATACGTCTATCGTTCTTATGAGTGAAAAGTGCCGTGCTCTGGGACTGAGTTGTACAGTGGAAATAAGTTTTCTTAAAATGTTTCTTTCCGTCGAGAAGGCCAACACATTAGGGTCCGTAGGTCGGTTACGTTTTTTGCATTGAAGTGTTATGTTTTATTCGATACAGCGTGTGGGCTTTTATTCGCCGGAAATCGTGCTAGTTGTGTCCCCTGCATGTCGGAGACGGGTACATTTCCTTGTAAGGTCTGGAAACTGGAGTTTTGTCATTAGCAAACAAATTCTAGGGTCTGTAGAAACTAAAGGGTCGGTCGGAGAATGGGAAACCTTATAAGATGTTTGGTGGCTTTTTGACAGACCAGCCGAAGGCCGAGGTTGATAAAGATGTTTGGTGGCTTATTGACAGACCAGCCGAAGGCCGAGGTTGATAAAGATGTTTGGTGGCTTATTGACAGACCAGCCGAAGGCCGAGGTTGATAAAGATGTTTGGTGGCTTATTGACAGACCAGCCGAAGGCCGAGGTTGATAAAGATGTTTGGTGGCTTATTGACAGACCAGCCGAAGGCCGAGGTTGATAAAGATGTTTGGTGGTTTATTGACAGACCAGCCGAAGGCCGAGGTTGATAAAGATGTTTGGTGGTTTATTGCCAGACCAGCCGAAGGCCGAGGTTGATAAAGATGTTTGGTGGCTTATTGACAGACCAGCCGAAGGCCGAGGTTGATAAAGATGTTTGGTGGCTTATTGACAGACCAGCCGAAGGCCGAGGTTGATAAAGATGTTTGGTGGCTTATTGCCAGACCAGCCGAAGGCCGAGGTTGATAAAGATGTTTGGTGGCTTATTGCCAGACCAGCCGAAGGCCGAGGTTGATAACGATGTTTGGTGGCTAATTGACAGACCAGCCGAAGGCCGAGGTTGATAAAGATGTTTGGTGGCTTATTGCCAGACCAGCCGAAGGCCGAGGTTGATAAAGATGTTTGGTGGCTTATTGACAGACCAGCCGAAGGCCGAGGTTGATAAAGATGTTTGGTGGCTTATTGACAGACCAGCCGAAGGCCGAGGTTGATAAAGATGTTTGGTGGTTTATTGACAGACCAGCCGAAGGCCGAGGTTGATAAAGATGTTTGGTGGCTTATTGACAGACCAGCCGAAGGCCGAGGTTGATAAAGATGTTTGGTGGTTTATTGCCAGACCAGCCGAAGGCCGAGGTTGATAAAGATGTTTGGTGGCTTATTGACAGACCAGCCGAAGGCCGAGGTTGATAAAGATGTTTGGTGGCTTATTGACAGACCAGCCGAAGGCCGAGGTTGATAAAGATGTTTGGTGGTTTATTGACAGACCAGCCGAAGGCCGAGGTTGATAAAGATGTTTGGTGGCTTATTGACAGACCAGCCGAAGGCCGAGGTTGATAAAGATGTTTGGTGGTTTATTGACAGACCAGCCGAAGGCCGAGGTTGATAAAGATGTTTGGTGGCTTATTGACAGACCAGCCGAAGGCCGAGGTTGATAAAGATGTTTGGTGGCTTATTGACAGACCAGCCGAAGGCCGAGGTTGATAAAGATGTTTGGTGGTTTATTGACAGACCAGCCGAAGGCCGAGGTTGATAAAGATGAAAACCGAAGGCGACATGCTCGGCGAGGACCAGCACAAAAGTTGGTCTGACAACAAGCCACCAAACATCGTTTTTTTCATCATTTTGGATGAACAAAAGTAAGCACAATATTCCACGGGATCCCTATTCTGAACGTAGTTTTTAGAATGCAATCAATTCAGGGCCCCAAATTAGCGCGTCAGAAGTTCCAGATAACAGGTCATACTTGTCTGGGACGTCAAAGGTAACTCGTTCGTCGCTTTTTTTCCCGTCTGAAAATGTACAGAGCTGCCATCATTGTTGCGAGTTCCGTAAGCTTTTGGCATATTCCTTTTCTTGTAAGTCTTGTATGACTTTTCGTTGTGCTTTTTGCGATTACAGAGATAAGTTGCAACTTGACCATGAGTCGCCGCGGTAATTGCCAACATTGATCGGGTCTTTGAGAGTAAATGCTTACAATCGTTGTCCTCGGAAACACGAATCCAAAAACGCGATGGTTCCACACATACAATAATCAGCCTCATTGGCTTTTACTTTAACAATCCACGTTTCACCTGAAAGCTCAAACCCATTCTCAATGTGTTACATTTGGGAACAGTGCTATTTGTTACCCAGCTGGTTATGAATGAAAACTCGTGGAAATGATGTTCTTATCTTTGTCCGCTTGTTCTTTTTCTTCTTTGTTTTCTTCTTCTTCTTCTTTGTCTGGCATGCTTGATGGGCAGTTTTCAAGAGTACTTCACCAACATGTCTTTCAGTTCACCCAAGTTATTTCCCCTTTCATCATTGATTACTCGCCGACAGGCCTGATTATCCAATTAGTGTGATGAATCAACCTTTTGTTCATCAAGAAAATAGCCGCAGCGGGTAGTGATTAACACAGGGTCAACTGAAGTCCAAACATTTAAAGGCACATTCCGTCCTGTGTAAACAAGTTGCTTTCACAATCTCTGATCGGCTCGGGTAGTGATTAACACAGGGTCAACTGAAGTCCAAACATTTAAAGGCACATTCCGTCCTATGTAAACAAGTTGCTTTCACAATCTCTGATCGGCTCGGGTAGTGATTAACACAGGGTCAACTGAAGTCCAAACATTTAAAGGCACATTCCGTCCTGTGTAAACAAGTTGCTTTCACAATCTCTGATCGGCTCGGGTAGTGATTAACACAGGGTCAACTGAAGTCCAAACATTTAAAGGCACATTCCGTCCTGTGTAAACAAGTTGCTTTCACAATCTCTGATCGGCTCGGGTAGTGATTAACACAGGGTCAACTGAAGTCCAAACATTTAAAGGCACATTCCGTCCTGTGTAAACAAGTTGCTTTCACAATCTCTGATCGGCTCGGGTAGTGATTAACACAGGGTCAACTGAAGTCCAAACATTTAAAGGCACATTCCGTCCTGTGTAAACAAGTTGCTTTCACAATCTCTGATCGGCTCGGGCTTTCACATGAGACAAGACTATCCTTCCTCTTGGAAAGATACTTCTTCTTCTGCGTTTGTGGGCTGAAACTCCCACGTACACTCGTGTTTTTGCACGATTGGATTTTTACGTGTATGACCGTTTTTACCCCGCCAAAAAGGCAGCCATACGCCGCTTTCGGAGAAGCATGCTGGGTATGTTCGTGTTTCTATAACCCATCGAACTCTGACATGGATTACAGGATCTTTTCCGTGCGCGCTTTGTCTTGTGCTTGCGTGTACACACGAAAGGAGATAGGGCACTACGCGGCAGGTCTGCACATAAGTTGACCTGGGAGATCAGAAAAAATCTCCACCTTAACCCACCAGGCGCGGCCGGGATTCGAAAGGAAACATACGAAAACAGCCTGGGTGTCCTTTGTGCAAGGCGATTATTGAATGAATTATGAAATAATTTCATGAAAAAGCCACCGGTGTCCGTTAATAAAATATTTCATTAAAACAAATCAGACCATAGAGAGCATCAACACTGTTGATTGTTGGTACGTGTCGAAGTGGAGGGATGGTCTGAACCCATAACAAGCCTGGACTGGTTTGAGACGATCAGCCGACTCTTGTTTGCTCGAGAAAAATCGAGAATGTTCCTTTAAAATCCGAGGGTTCAGCCTTCATGGGCAAATTAGACCTAAGGAGATTGTCTTCCGATCTAAACGGATTGCCTATTATTTGCTGGAAGAAGCGTTGTTCTGTGACGGCCACTCGGTCATATTTGGCCATTTGGCAGTGCGCTTTCTCTATCTAGTCGTTGTTTTCACAATGAAATCGTTCCCAATCCCATTGCAAGCGCTATAACAATCAGAGCAGTGTGCGAGCAGCTTTTGTTCAATGCAATGAAAATCACTTCCCTCTGTTAAAGAAGTGCTCTGCCTTAATACCCATGGCTTTGACAGGCCATATTAGCCTCGCACCGTTTCACGCTCATATATTGCAACAAGTTGTTAGACAAGTTGAACTGTTCACACATACGTGAATTGCGTTCACTTGTGTAAAATATATACTATTTAAGACGCCATCTTGGAGATTTTTTTTAAAGTTACATTAACCCTTTCTACCCCACTTATGTTGACCAAGTTATTTTTATCCGAGACCAGCTGTGCTGCAGCAGTTCACTCAGAATTGTAGTAACTGTGTAGTGACTGTGTATCAACACGCTGGAATGCAGGCGTTAGATGGACGTTACAGGAAGCGACTGAAGCTAACAGCCTGAGCGGATATATCCGTACCTGGCCAGATAGAGCCATATGAGTGGGTACGGATATATCCGTACCTGGGAGACAATGAGTTAATTAAGACCGGTAAACAAGAAGTAGATTTAAAGCAGGTCACTCGCCAAATTGATGTTTCACAAAGATCAGCGATTTCTTTTTTTTTTTTTTTTTTTTTTTTTTTTTTTTTGCTTAACACCCATACGAAGGGCCATATCAGTATTCAAGTGAAAGGCGGTGCTGCTTTGACATTTAACGTGCGCCACACACAAGACAGAAGTCGCAGCACAGGCTTCATGTCTCACCCAGTCACATTATTCTGACACCGGACCAACCAGTCCTAGCACTAACCCCATAATGCCAGACGCCAGGCGGAGCAGCCACTGGATTGCCAATTCTAAAGTCTTAGGTATGACCCGGCCGGGGTTCGAACCCACGACCTCCCGATCACGGGGCGGACGCCTTACCACTAGGCCAACCGTGCCTGTCAGATCAGAGATGTCAGTATATTTAAAGAAATGATTAAAAGAAGGACCTGGTATGTATTAAAGCTAAAAATAAAAAAAATCTTTTGTTTCACAAATTATGTCTGTCCGTGCGTTCGTTCGTTCGAGTTGTACATGTCGTGCGTATTTTCGACATGTTTCGACAAAGCTCTAAAAGTTTGAAGGCAATGCATTGAGGAGTTACTGAAATTTACGGATTTTGTATCATTATCCGCTAAAACGGCTTCAAAAACCGCTTTTTATGATTATGGCGTCTCAGAAGAATGACACCCACACCGGCCGTTCAGCATGCCACAGCGTCATAAGATAGGTGAACAAAACTGCCGGATTTTGATACAAATTGAATGATTCCTCTTTCCACTGACGTGCACAATCTGCTCAGTTTTAGCAGACTTTTTGGTCGATTTTAACGGGGGAACCTTGCTTTTGTGAAATTGATTTTCTGGGGTGTTGTCTGTTCCCCCACTTTATAGACACTATCTTCAAGTTAAAAAAACAAAGAATTTCTGTACTCACCGATACAAGAACAGCACAAGACGATACGAATTTTCGCTTATGAAAGCTTCATCAGGGAGAAAAAAACAACCCACAAAAGGCAACAAAAAGCAGACGCAACACGGAAAATCAAGCTAACAACTAACCCTTCTTCTTGTCGTTCGCTGTTAGATCGTCAGTCCGGACTGCAGGGCGAAACGTGCTGTCCTCTCTGGGGCCGTATAGCTTCTTTCGTAGCGCTGTCTCCTCTGGCCAGATGGTGTCCCTCAGAGCACTGTGGGATGGACAAGCCTGCAGGATGTGCTCTGCTGTCTGATTCTTGCCACACGGACAAAAGGGGGAGGGAACTAGCTTCAGCTTTGTGGCCATATGATGGTTTAGTCTGGTATGTCCAGTGCGGAGTCTGAGTAGGACGACTTGTTCTTCACGTTGGAGCAGGTGGTAGTCATCTTTCTCCGTTCTGGTTTTCCTCTTGTTTTTGATGATTGTCTTTTTTTCCTTGTACTGCAGCTGGGACGTGAACTGTTCCTTTGAGGCACCTTCCTTGGCAAGTTTGTCTGCAGCCTCGATTCCTGCTATGTACAACTAACCCTAATCTGTTGCTTGAATGATATAATAGGAGAAAGAATGGTCTGTTTAGTCATATCACTGGTTTTACAACAAACGGACTCATTACACAGATCTGCACTCAAACGTATCTGCCTAGTTTTTCTTTTATTGTCTGAACAGATTTGTCGTTGTGAACATGGCTGCTTTCGCGACATTATCCCGACGTAGCTCTGGCACACAGAGTGAATCTCACATTGTCGCTCTTCTTTTAGTAAGTGATGTCACTTCTACGGGGTTAATTCGGGATGAGGAGGCTCACACGAGAAGGAATGAGGGTTCTTCTTTGCTGCTGCTCAGAGGTAAAAAATTAAGCAGCTTTTTAGCTTATCCAAATCATTTGGTTATTTATGTTCCATAAACATCCTATTTTAACACAAATGTAAAACAAAGGCTGTTTGGACATCCGCCGCAAGGCAAGGTGGCTTTAAACATTAAACGACCCCCTTTTGTCACCAGCAGCAATATTAATGTAGCTTTAAGCATGAGTGCACGTTGAACTTAAACATTGCTGCTGACAACTTTCCCCTGTCTATACCTGATTGCCACACTGCAGCAGCACAAATACACGCTGCGTGTGTCAATCACGACATCTCGCAAACAATGTTCGCCTACGGTAAGGGGCTAATTGTACCTGCGCAGAGTCAGCGGCACAGACGACGCACTGCACATTATTGAGGTGATTCTTTTTTTTCCCCAGCCCGCTATACGTTGCGTGAAAAGAAAACAGGCCAAGTACTCGTCATAATCCCTATCGCAGCATGTAGTGTAGTGGCGACTGCGCAGATGTATTTTGCCCTTTAGCTGCTTCGGCGTGCAGCCAGCACAGCTATAACATGAGATATCGTGACAGATTTGCAATTGTTTCACGCTGCTTTATTGCACAGTTCACACCAAGCCCTCGCATCTGCACGTACAGCGCACAAAACAAAACAAATACACACTATTTATGTTCATTTTCTTTAGTTACAGGAATGTGTAATAGCCCTATAACTTATGGAGGAGCATCACTGGTATACATATATTTATTGATTACGTTATTTATTTAATTTTTACAAAAAGTGTGTATGCCAGCGCATGAAATAGTGAATACAACTTATGGATCACGTGCATCATCATATTGACTGATGAAGCCATGTATTTACTTTTGGGGAACAAATCCACAGGTGTGTATACCAGCGCATGAAACAGTAAACAAATCAAATACATGCTTATTTCTTTGTTTACATGTATAGTAGCCCTCAAACTTATGGAATACGAGCATAATTATATTTATGGATTACGTTTTTTGTATAAGTTTACTTTTGAAAAATAAGTGTGTATACCAGCGCATGAAACAGTAAACAAACCAAACACATGCTTATTTCTTTATTTACATGTATAGCAGCCCTCAAACTTATGGTATACGAGCATATTCATATATTTACTAGAGGAATACCCGGCTTCGCCGGGGTGAATCGCGAGACAGAGACAGACAGCGTGGCGGTTCACCAAACTCACCTTTGAAGGCGAAGTCCTCTCAAACGGGATTGAGAATTTTAGAGCTTATTTCTAAGCCCTATACTGTATCATCTGTTATGGCTTCTCAAATGCCAGAACATACAGACAGACAAAAGCCGCCAGACCCCATCACAAACAGAACTCTACAATCCACAGGTGTTGCCTCCACACACACACACACACACACACACACACACACACACACACACACACACACACACACACACACACACACACACACACACACACACACACACACACAGAAGCCGTATATATCTATCTATATATATAAATATAAAGAGATAAATGACAGTGGATTTTTCGATAAATAGATTCGACCTTTGCACTTTTACAGTGAGGACAACTTACGGGTACATGCAAGGAAAGCCCACAACTTCTAAGGCGAACAACTCTGCAGAGTCTGCTGTGAAGGGCGACGGTAGTCTCCCTGTCACACTCGACCCCCTTTGAATGAACTTTGTCCCCAAAGTTCCGAACCATGGACCCGCCAAGCTTAGGTCCCTCCCAGGTGGAATGGGAACAGCACGAAAATGATTCAGTGGCCTGAACATTTCATGTCGAGTCCCATCGCTGTCGACGACGCCAAATGTAACCGAGTGCCGAAACACCACATAACCTTTGAAGGCGAAGTCCACTCAAACGGGATTGAGAATAACTGTTATGGCTTCTCGAAGGAAGGCCTGAACATACAGACACATCAAAGCCGCCAGACCACATCACAAACAGAACTATACAATCCACAGGTGTTGCCCACACACAAGCACACACACACACACAGAAGCCGTATATCTATATATATATATATATATGTATATCTATATCTATAAATATATAGAGATAGATGACAGTGTATTTTTCGCGTGGCTATAAATTGATTCGACCTTTTCACTTTTACAGTAAGGACAACTTACGGGTGCAAGGAAAGCGTTCTGGACAGTGCAGTGACATTCTAAAAATAGTAACGTAGTAACGGGAATCTGGATTGACGCCACACGAAGGAAGGGAGATAAACGCTGAAAACACTGGAGAAGATAAGGAAGAGTTACTGGGAATGGATCCAGAGAACAACCAACATCGGTTCAGCGCTGCGCGCTGAGAGCACGTGTTGAAATATCTCATCGAGCAGGTTGTGTCCGGGTTGTAGCTGAATATGGCCACCAAATTTGAAAGAGATCCATCGAGAACTTTGGCCGTGCATCGCGGACACACACACACACACACACACACACACACACACACACACACACACACACACACACACACACACACACACACAAGTCGTATATATATATATATAGATAGATGGATAACTTTTGAAGAAAAAAATGTGTACATCAGCACATGTAACTGTAAACAAATCAAATACATGCTAACTTCTTTATTTACAGTACAGTAATGTGTAATGTTCTTTCGGCATACGAGCATAATTCAATAATTATTGATTACGCTTTAAAAAATTTGTTTTAAACAATTGACAAATCAGTGTATACCAGCGTATACAACTGTGAGAAAAAGACAAAAAGGTTACTTCTTGAGTGACAGTAATGTGTACTAGACCTAACACTTTTGTAATAAGAGCCTTAATATAATAATTGATTAAGTATTGTTTATAGACAGATCTGGCTGTCTTTATCCACATTTATCAGTCACAATGTCGAGAAAGGAGGAATCATATGTATGTATGTATGGGGCGATTTATATAGCGCTTGACGTTCTCTAAGCGCTTTACATATTAATTTCTGCCGTGTGAGATGGAATTTTTTACTCAATATATCACGCATTCACATCGGCCAGTAAATCTCATGCCAATTAAGGCGAATATTTACTTTTCACGGCCTATTATTCCAAGTCACACGGGTATTTGGTGGACATTTGTATCTATGACCCTTTTGTCAATCGTGGGATCTTTAACGTGCACACCCCAATGTAGTGTACACGAAGGGACCTCGGTTTTTCGTCTCATCCGAAAGACTATCAGATCGAAGCGTACGCCCTGATGTCATGTGTGTGTGTGTGTGTGTGTGTGTGTGTGTGTGTGTGTGTGTGTGTGTGTGTGTGTGTGTGTGTGTATGCGCGCGAGTGCATGCGTGCGTGCGTGTGGATGAGTAAGTGTGTGGAATATAAAGATATGTGTCCTTTTCTGGAAGTATATATATGCGTTTATTTGGCAACGTGCGCCAGAGAAAGGCCTCAGTTAGGGGATGACGTCACGATGCATTGCCGTTAACTTTCTTCATTTGGTGTTTAACGTCGTTTTCAACCACGAAGGTTATATCGCGACGGGGAAAGGGGGGGGGGGGGGGGAAATGGGATAGAGCCACTTGTTAATTGTTTCTTGTTCACAAAAGCACTAATCAAAACATTGCTCCAGGGGCTTGCAACGTAGTACAATATATTACCTTACTGGGAGAATGCAAGTTTCCAGTACAAAGGACTTAACATTTCTTACATACTGCTTGACTAAAATCTTTACAAACATTGACTATATTCTATACAAGAAACACTTAACAAGGGTAAAAGGAGAAACAGAATCCGTTAGTCGCCTCTTACGACATGCTGGAGAGCATCGGGTAAATTCTTCCCCCTAACCCGCGGGGGGTATTGACGTGAACACATCTGGACGTTGTCTACTTGCGCGAGCATTATGCTGTAGACTCGGAATGTCCAACCCATTCACAGAGGCCTTGGGTGTGGCGTTTTATCAAAATCGAAGAATTAGTGGACACCAACCATGTTAAAGGGAAATTAGTATGTTCCCAAATGTTGGTGAACTTCCACGCCACAATTTGGCAACAAAGAAGGCTTCTTTATCATGTTTTGTCGGCAAGAACACGCCTCGAGTCGAAGTCAGTATAGCGTTTGTGGGATACCTCCAGCGTCACTGGAAAAAGCCCTTACCAACTGACCCGCACCATCACCGATAATGGCTCACAGGCAACATTCACAACACAAACTGGCAGTCAATCCACTTTCTAGTTATTAATATTTGCATTTGTCACATAATCAGTTTTGGGTAGTTAGAGTTTGTCAGGTAATCATGCAGTTCCTGTGTGTTTGACAACTACTTCATTTGTTTGCTCAACTGATCGAGTTTTATCTGCTGCTGATGTCAAAAAACGAAGGTTGGTGGTAATTATTCACATGCAGACATGGACACAGACATGGACACACACACACAGACACAGACCTACGTAAGCACTGACACACACACACACACACACACACCTACGTAAGCACTGACACACACACACACACACACACACACACACACACACACACACACACACACACACACACACACACGTTGTCTCGATTTCTCAGTCTGCAAAAAAAAAAAAACCAAGTCGCGTAAGGCGAAAATACAACATTTAGTCAAGCTGTCCAACTCACAGAATGAAACTGAACGCACTGCAATTTTTCAGCAAGACCGTATACTCGTAGCATCGTCAGTCCACCGCTCGTGGCAAAGGCAGTGAAATTGACAAGAAGAGCGGGGTATTCGTTGCGCTGAGAAGGATAGCACGCTTTTCTGTACCTCTCTTCGTTTTAACTTTCTGAGCGTGTTTTTAATCCAAACATATCATATTTATATGTTTTTGGAATCAGGAACCGACAAGGAATAAGATGAAAGTGTTTTTAAATTGATTTCGAAAATTTAATTAAATTACATATTCTTACTCAACTCACATAGATAGCAATAACTTCGTTTGGTTGCTAAGACATTGAAGCACTCTTACATGGTAACATGGGGAGATAACTCTAAAACAAAACCCCACATGCCATATAAGGCATGGTCCGTGGTGGTTATCTACCCTACCGGTGTACTGCGCATGCGCAGGATGTATACCGGTGATACTCATTCCTTTTCCTTCAACACACGGCGCTGGACGTGTCTGTTGTACTCTGGCTTTGTTTTAAGCTATTGGTCTTCACTGCTGTGCTGACCATCGAATCTTGGTAACACTTTTGTTTGTTTCATCTCTTCTTCTAGATTGGGTGAGAGATTTCATTTTATTATTGAGACGTTTTGACTTAACTTTTTTGAGCGTTTTGCATCTTGTGTTTTGGGTTCTATTTTGTCATTCAAAATGGCGGACAAAACTAAAGATAAAGAAAGAGAGAAAACTCGGAGTTCGACCAGACAGGCTAGCTCTCCCAGTTCTCAGTCAGGCAAAGCGACCAAATCCAAAGCTAAGGTGGCTACTACCACTACGTCTCGTACTGCTCAGAAAACTTCGCCGAGCGATAACGTATCTGTTTCTGTTTTCAACCCGGAGAATAAAGAATCGTTTTCGGTTTCCATTGACAAACCTACCTCTTCTGTTTTGGCATCTTCTGAAAAAGTTCAGGCTCCTAAAGCTGATCTATCTTTGACTAAAGCTGATTTGCTGGCGATCTTATCGTCTTTTAAGACAGAGGTACATGAATTGATTACGTCGGAACGGCAAATAGCTTCACATGCTGCTCTGCCTCTTCCTTCGGGTGTTGGAAATGTTCATTCTCTTGCGCGGGTTCGTTCACAACCATCTGCGACGGTCACGTCCGCTGACGTGGTCGCAGATCCAACAACGGTGTTGGTGTTGTCAGATTGACCTTTTGACAAATTCTTGTCTGGTTCTCAGACATCAGCACCTCTGAGTGTTCTTGGCGAAGCACGCAAACCTGTGGCGTCGGTTTCCGTCTCGGCGGAAGTGCACACCGGCCATAAGGTTGTTTCCTCACGCCAGCCCTGTACCCTTCCGGTACGCGGCATGGTGTGTGAAGAGCATGTGTCTGCTACTTCCGGTAGACAGACAACAGGGTCTTCCGGTTGCCAGTTAATGGGTCCGGTTGATGCTGATGCTATACAGTCCACTGCTGGTTCCGCTTCCGCTTCGGCCGCTGCGACTTCCGGTGGTAGGAGGGGTTTGCCTTCTGCTGGTAGCACTTCGCTGTTGGCAGGAGGCATTTATCAGCCTGTGGCTTCCGGTTCCGCTTTTGCGGCTTCCGCTGCCTTTTCTCAGGCTACATCCGCTTCCTCTCCCAGCTTTACAGCTGGCATTGGGCAGACGGATGGTGGTCCCCTCCATGGAGTTCTTGTTTCCGGAAAATGTTCTAAACCACTTCCGGTTTTGGCTCATGTTGCCTCATCGGATTTCGGTTATGCTGGACATCCATCAGAAGATCGTTGGGATGCTTCTGTTGGGGATGAGCAGGATATGAAAGAAGAAGCTTCAGATGTAGATGAGGATGCTCCTCGCCGACTTCCGGCTAAGCTACCTCATTTGCTGGCTCTAGCAGCGGAGGTTACTGCACACTACTTCCCTGAAGGGGTGTATGCAGCATCCACTTCAGCTGTTCCTCCGCCATCAGCTTTTGCTGATTTCGCTCCTTCTCAGGAGCGGTCAGAGAACTTAAAGTTTTTAGAGTCACCTGCTGTGGCTTTTCAACTTGCGAAAGTTTTTGCGAGTGATTTGTCTTTCCCGCTGTTATCGGCGCATGGGGACGCTCCTGCGGAGGCTCAGGCCTGGCTTGCTGCTCCTGGTCGTGTGGCTCATCACTCTGTGACCACCAACCGGAAGCTTCGTCTCGCTAACACTGGCAGGTCTTTGATCTCTTCCTTTGCCTTGCCTTCGGCATCACTTCCGGTTTTGCCGGAACTTGCCTCCATTAGGCAAGATGGCTACAGCAAGGATAGACTTTCTGTTTGTAAAGAGAAAGATCTCATTGCTGTTGAGGAATGTGGCCGCTCTTCTCTGGAATTATCGTCTCTGACTGACACTTTAATTCGTTCTCTTTCACGAGCAGTTACGTCCTCTCTGAATCCTTTTGAGTTCAGGCAGGACGCAGATCCTAAGGACGTTTCGCTGCTCTTTGTGACCTTAGGGAGGGTGGCCGCAGAGCAAATGGCTTTGTCTGCGAGGTTGTACGCGCAGACCGTCTTCTGGCGGCGAGAAGCTCTTCTGACTGGCTCTCGTCTAGAGGACAAGAACACTCAAGACTAGTCTCTCAGGGTCTCACCTTTTCTCGAAGGTTCCCTTCTTGGGCAGGACGCGCTGAACGCGCTACAAAAGCAGTCACAGCAAACCAAGGACTTGCAGTTCGTTAAGCTTTCTGAGATGGCTTTCTCTAAGCATCAGACCAAACGCAGTGGTCCTCCTGCTCAGTCTTTCTCTGGTTCCTCCAACGCTGGTCAGAATCCAAAGACGGGTTCAGCTTCGCGCGGAAAGAATCGCTATCGTCCTTATCCCAAGTCCAAACCATCTTTCGGGAAGAGGGGATCAGGTCGAAAACCTAACCCCCAATGATGCACCCCCGATCCGAGCACTCCTGCGCCCTCCACTCTTTCGGTGGCGGGAGGCCTTTTGAGGGCTTCCCTTACAGAAAAAAAGGCCCTGTGGCGAGCCTCGCAGCGAGGTCGCAGCGAGCCTCGCTGCGAGGTCGCTGCGAGGCCGTAATTTACCATGCAAATTAAGTTTGCTGCGACTAAGTCGCAGCTAGCTGCGATGTAGTTATATATCCTTATATGGAGATCCCACCCGCGAGCTTGATGTGATGAGGTCGCGGCTAGCTGCGATGTTCCCTGCGAGCTTGCCGCGACCTAGCAGCAGCTAGCCGCGATGTCCTGGACCCCTTACTGTGAGCTTGCCGCGACCAGGTCACAGCTAGCCGCGACCAGGTCACAGCTAGCTGCGACCAGGTCACAGCTAGCCGCGACCAGGTCACAGCTAGCCGCGATGTTCCTGGGATCATGCTGCGGCTTGCCGTGATCTAGTCGCAGCTAGCTGTGATCTAGTCGCAGCTAGCTGTGATGTAGTCGCAGCTAGCTGTGATCTAGTCGCAGTTAGCTGCGATCTAGTCGTGGCAAGCCGCGATGAATTATTATAGACCCAAGCAGGTTACAGCCGCGGTAACCCGGACCTGTTCCTGATAGTCACAGCTATATACCGCGATTAGGTCGCAGCTAGCCGCGATTATCTCGCAGTTAGCCGCGATTATCTCGCAGTTAGCCGCGATTACCCGGACCTATATGTGGTAGTCACAGCTATATCCGCGACCATGTCAATGCTATAGCTAGCAACGACCAGGGTGAGCCGGGATATCCCTGGCCTGTCCTCCAAATTCTTACCACGTACAAGCTTTCCTTGAGCCAGCTGCAGCTACCTGTGCAGTTGTCACGGTTTACTGCGATGTCCATGAAATCATTAAGCAACGACCTTCAAATTTGAGCGGCAACCTAGTGATGAGTGATAACTTACTGCAGTTATGCAGGAGGAAATGCTTTACCAAACCCTGAACATTGTTTAGATGGTTTAAAGTCCCAGTTAAAACATACCTAAACCCTCCAAGAAAAATGCTGCAACCAGCTTGTGGGTGCATGCAAATCCTTTCGCACTGACAGGCCATTGTGCTACATACATTCTAAATTGACTAGAGACAGAAGCAGTTCAACACATGCAGACGCATATTCTCAAATGTAAAACAAACAATTGGTTTAAATTCAAATTATTTAATAAAAGCTCATTTGGCATAAATTCAGATTAAATAGAGCAAGCTGTATCCTGCGATCAGGACGAACAAGTTCATCAGAGTTCACAATTTGTTGCCGAAATACAAGATCGCCAGCACTAGCAATCGCTCATGCTGGTTTTTTTTACCAATGTCACATGGGTTTAGCTAAAGGTCTCGTGAGTAATTTTTTGTTTAAACATAAACAGCTGCTTAACCTTTTTTTCAAAGTTAATTGCAATACACCCTAAAAGTAAAAGTGTAGAGCTAAATAAAAAAAAGTTTGGTACTGAATATCAGCGATATAGTTATTATGAAAAACTATATTTCGAAAATGAAATCAAGACAGTACATTACAGGCTAACCAGTACATAATATGTTGCATACCTACCACGTAGTGTATGCACTCTCCAAGAAGTTCTCCCCTTCTTAACCCAAGGTGGCTGAGTGCATCAGAAACAAAATCAACAGAGATGAGATTCTTCCGCTTTTTCGCGGAATTCTGCTCAAAAGTTGATCCCCAGGACCGTTTTCCTGAATCGTCCAGATCCCTTGAGAAAAAAAAAGGGGGGGGGGGGGGGGTAGAGGTTGATTATCAAAAATCTGAACTGCCAATGACTGAATCTCCCAAAAGACTAGACCGGTTTTTGATTGTCCGGACCGACAGACAATACCTCCGACAAAAAAATCTCCGCCGAGCTCAAAACCAAAAATCTACGAAATGAACTTTAGACCCGTGTACGAACTGTCCATTTGGGAACAAGTTTCTCCTCATCATCAGTGTCTTCATCGCGGAAGTTCCTAAATGGGCTGATTTAGTTGTTGACTTTAGCAAGATGGCGTCGTCAATGCGATTGTTGGCAGAAACAGAACATGCTTTAGCTTCTGAGATTGATAAAGGGCTAAAGAACAAATGGGTTTGGGCGTGGAAAGACGAAATTATAACTACCGAAGTGAAGGGACGAAAACTGTCCATCCGTCTCGGAGATTCGGTTCAAAAGTTGAATGTTCGGGGAAGGCACAATGCACGTGGTGTAATAAAGTACTGGGCTACAAATAGAGAGGCAAGAGCGTGTTGAAAGACCATTTGACCACATATTTGTCCTTGTGTGCACACTTGTGTTTGTCAGTCTGTGAGTGTGATGTTATTTTCAGTGACTGTTGTTGTTTATTTGTGAGATTCATTCTAGAAATGCATGAACAATGCCCAAAGTTCTAATCAAAATATTCTGCTGATAAGACTCATTTCTGAGCAATTTTTTGTTATGTAAATGCTAAAAACGCATCAGCTTCAGCCCCCTGACTCCCACAAGGGGCGTTGCCCCTGGACCCCAAACTTCCTTTACCCTCTTATGTCAAAATTTGGGAATCTCATCTCTGAATCAAGATCTCTGACAACCTGAAGAAATGTTGTTGTTCCTGTCTCCCCACTGAGGTGCTCCTTGAATTGCTTCTCCGTGCGATCAATGACACCACCAATCCGATCCACAGGAAAGGTAACTTCTGGGAAGAGCTTCTCAAACCAGGAGTGGACCTGAAAAAAAGTCAATATCAGTCTGTGTTCCAAAAGATAATATACCAGTGCATGAACTATGCTGCAGTATAGTAAAAGGGACAGCCAAAGAAATAAATACAAATTATCAATGTCTATTATTATTTTGTAATTAATTTTAGTGGATAAAGAAAAGACGCAAAGGATTGCTAGCCTGTTTATAAATACATAAGCATATCTATAAGACAAAAAAGAGTTGTGATCAACCGAGTACTTACCAGTACCACTGAAGAGGGCTTGCCACTTTGCCTCTGTAACTGCAGCAAAACCTTGTTTGTCAGCCCCGGTCGGTGGATTTGTGCATGCGTGTCATCTGGAGAAAAGAACAAAAAGTAAGTTATAACAATAACATCAAACACTACTTCTGCAGAAAGAAAAACACCATTCAAACTCAAAGAAGAAAAGTCAGTTATTTCATTTTCAATAAATAAAAAAGCAGCTACCAGTATTTTATAAAAAAAATATATCTGTATTCTCACACGAAATAAGTCGACATACATGTGCGAAACATTGCGAGTCCGCAAAACGTTCTCAGAGTCAGCTGGTGAATTCTACTTTTGGTTTCCACTCAGCTGGTGCAAGAAAAGAAGAAGTTATGTGACCAGAATAAAATCAGTTTTTGAACAATATGCAATGTTTTCATTTCGTAGATGCACCAGAAATAGTTTTTTTTTTATATCTTTAGATACATTGTCAATGATTATTTTCGTCATTAGATTCTATTGGGTTAGAGAAAAAAACGAAAGCGGTTCGTAACACAACCCTTCCGCTTAAAACACAGACAGGCCATCGAAGTCGAACCGCTTCGTCAAATTCAGTACAAAATACCTTCTGTCATTTCGTACATCCGCCATTAAAAACATTCAATCAATACTTTAATATGTCTAAACTTACCGAACAGAACATCTTGAATCGATGTGCCGGACGAAAAGAATGCTTGGGTCGAATTTGTTGAGTCGGTAATCGCGGCTTGAGCCACCGGGCGCCATTTTCAAAACTGCAGGCAAAGCTATTCGAGCCTCGTTTTGGGCGTCTTGCTCGGAGGACACATGTCGGACTGACTTCATTTTTTGCTTGTTTAAAGAAAAATTCGAGCTGAATCGAATGGTGTATTTCATTTGGCAGTGTGATAAAGTTGTCGGTAGTTTGATTTTGAAAACTTCAACCGCAATTTTTGGTAACTTTGTTTTCCAGTTCTCAAAATATACGAAATTATAGAGCTAGCTCTGCTCTTTCAAAACACCCATTGTAGTTTCTTTGACGCGGAGCAAGAGAGCGTAAAGTACGACGACCGAACTGAAAAATGTTGCGCATCACAGCGCGCGGAGGCTGTGTGAGGCTGCATGGGTACTTCAATAAAATATTCATACAAAATCACATAGTAAACACAAATTAACTAACGAAAATGGTATGTATTTTGATGTGGTATACATTTTTTATTTTATTCGGTGAATTTCTTTACATTTTTGGCATCTTCAGGTGCATTTCTCTAACCTTCAGTCATCGGTTGGTGGTTCTAATAACCTTTAAAACAGCATGGTCTGGTCCTTTGAAATGGGGTGGAAAAAATCCCGATTGCGGCTTGGAGCTAAGTGATACAAAGAAGGTTTGGGGTTTACCTATAAGATCACAGAAAGACCAGTGGACGATACCTTCCGCCTGTGATCAAGACCTGGGAACACATAATTATTGCCGTATTAGACTATGTATGCTTGTTTGTCTAAAAATACGATAAGTATGGTTTAATGATTATAACAACTTCTGCATTTGATCAATGGTAACCGCTTTTGTCATTACACATTGAAAGAAGCATTTGGTTTAATGTTTTGGTAAACTTTTTAATGTTGCAACGGTCAAATGTATGGAGTACACCTTTTTTTTCCTGAAAATATATGCCAAATTTGTTTGAGAATACTCCAAGCGCAAAACAGCTAAGGTTCCAGCTATATTTTTTAATGGAATTGTTTGATCGTCACACTGCCAGTTAAAATTTCTCTTGTTTGTTGGTGTGCAAAGTGCTTCCATTCGTGTGCTGTCCATTATAATATGCTCTGAATCTGATCATTTCTGTTAAGTCTTTATAATATAGGCTGGTTGTACACTTTGAGTTTAATGGGCAATAGTAAACTCCCTAAGCTAAATGCAGTTAGCAACACGTCACCATGGTACTTTCTAGCTCCCAAATTTTAAAGAAGCACAAGATATACACTTTACCTGATTTTTAAATGGAAATGCAACATGCCATATAAACGGTTGCGACCATCTTTGTGAAAATATAATACTCGAGTTTAAAGGTGTTTGTCTACATTTTTATACAGAAATCGGCATCAAATACTAAGTCTAGCTATTCCCTACAAATATCAAAAATACACTCCCCTTCGATCAGGATCGAAGGACGAAGCCAGGTTAGCCGATTGAAAATTCATGAAAGTAATGCAGCGTAGTACGATATCCTTATTTGGCAAATGCCAAGGGCAAAAGTCCTCTCAAATACCATGCATTTTGTGCGTTTAACAAAACATCGTGGACAGCGCTCTAATACACTGTGTCAAACTGTTGCTGTGATTGTGTGGGTGTGGCTGTCAGCATAGTGACATGAATTTGATTGGTCGATATTTATAGTTAAAACACATGCTCTCTCCACATGGAAATCAAAACATTGGAAGTGTTATACTGTACTTCTCAAAAATAAAAACTTTTTTTACATTTATTTTTATTTTGATAAAAAAAATTTCCCCATGCTTCAATCATCATCTGACATAACTTTTTAGCGAAATCTAACCATAAGATTATTGAAAAAAAAGCAGAAATGTAGACGACCTTTAAGCCTTGAATTTTGCTTCAACAACATTTTGTGTGAAACTACAGAATAAAAGTCTCTGGCAGTTGGTAAACAAACAAGAATTTCGGGCTGCTGATTTATACATCCCTTTAACAGAAGAATTAATGCCAAAATACACTTTTTGCTTAAAAACAAAAGAAAATATTTACTTTGTAATATGAAACATATTTCATACAGTTTTTTAAAACATGAAGCAAGCTGAGTGTTATGTTTCTGAATAATATTTGCTGCCACCATGTCTCATTCTTGTGCTCCCGCAGTGGGGCACTGCGGTTATGAAATTAAAAGCCCCTCCTGTTTTTGGAACCGCAGGAGCTTTCTAGTTTGCTGTTAGGTAGATTTTTGGTTCCTCTTTCCTGTCATGCTCTCTTTTTCTTCATGAATTCTTTTCTTTTTTCTGCCTTCTTGCTCATTCACCTGTATTTTTTCCAAAAATCTCTTCTCTTGCCGCTTGTCTCGCGATTCATGTATAGTTTAATCTGTTAGTGTTCTGATGTAAGTCCAGCAGTAGATAGGTTAAGCCTATTTTAACATACTGGAAACTGGTAATCTTCCAGTAGGTATTAATTTAGTTTTACTAAAGCCTGCTGGGACACAAGTAATGGGTTAGTGCATTTGTAAACAGGAATCGCTTGACAAGTGGCCCCCTTCATCCCCCCCCTTCCTCGTCCTGATATGGCTCTGCGTAGTCGGCTGGACGTTAAGCAACAAATAAACAAACAAATCATTCTTGTGCCAAGATGGTAAGAATATTTGCAAATAGGGCCACTCAGAGAGTCAGACACAATAATCGCTCTATAAGCAGGCCCCTCCATATGGTGTTGAAAAAGCCTCCATTAAGGTCGCGGCTAGCTGTGATGTTGTTCGGAAACTTACGCCAAGATCGCAGCTACCTGCGAGGCTCGCGTCAAGGTCGCAGCTACCCGCGATGTTGTTGCGAGGTTCGCGCCAATTGTCGCAGCTAACTTTGATGTTGTTGTGAGGCTCGCGCCAAGGTTGCAGCTACCTGCGATGTTGTTGCGAGGCTCGCGCCAAGGTCGCAGCTACCCGCGATGTTGGCGCGAGCCTCGCACCATGGTCGCAGCTAGCCGCGCTCTTGTCGCGAGCCTCGCGCCAGGGTCACAGCTAGCCGCGATGTTGTCGCGAGGCTCGCGCCAAGGTCGCGGCTAGCCGCGATGCTGTTGCGAGGCTCGCGCCAACATCGCGGCTAGCCGTGACCAGCTGCGACTAGTTGCTGCGATGTGTTTAGATCGCTGCGACCTCGCAACGAGGTCGCAGCGAGGTCGCAGCGACTTTTCTTTTCTGTAAGGGTTTAGCAGCCTGGTTGAAGAAATCAAACAACCACTGGATTGCGGGAGTGCTCCGATCGGGGTTCCGGCTCCTTTGGAGCACTCAAAAGGCTCCTTTGACCAAAACTCCTCCTTCCTTTCGGTTTCCGGCCAGATCGGAAGCCAGAGAGGCCGCTCAGGCCGAAGTAGAACTTCTCATACAGAAGCAAGCGGTGGAAGAAGTTCGGGATCATGCCTCCCCAGGCTTTTACGGACGTCTTTTCGTCGTTCCAAAAGCCTCGGGAGGATGGCGTCCGGTGCTGGATCTTTCTCAGTTAAACCTATTTCTGAGGAAGATCAAGTTTACCATGGAGACACCCACCTCAGTGAGGCAGGCCCTCAGGCCTTTCGATTGGGTCACCTCCATAGACCTATCCGACGCTTACTTCCACATCTTGATGCACCAAACAGACCGGAAATGGCTCCGCTTTGTTTGGGGCAACAAGATTTTTCAGTTCAGAGCTCTTCCTTTTGGCCTTTCCTTGGCTTCTTGGATCTTTACGATGGTAGTTCGCCAGTTTTGCGCTCTGATCAGGGGTCCAGGTATACGTCTAAGGACGTACCTGGACGACTGGTTGATTCTGAACCAGGCACAATCTTTGTGTCTCAGCCACACGCAGATCGTTCTGCAGGAGGCAGAGGAGCTAGGCTTCAGGATCAACAACAATAAGTCCGAGTTGACACCTTCACAGAACTTCACGTATCTGGGAATGGTGTTCAACACTGTAGATTGGACTGTTCAGCCTTCACAGAGGAGGATAATCAAGATCCAGGATCACATAAATGCCACAGCGGATCTTTCTATGGCCTCAGTCAGGTCTCTGGCGTCCATCCTAGGTCAGATGGAATCGCTGGCTCCTCTGACTCATTTGGGCAGGCTTCACAAGCGCCCATTTCAGGAAGCGCTGAACTCCAGATGGGATCCACGGCTCAGAACTGGGAGACGCTAGTCTCACTTCAAGACTGGTTCATAGACACGACCAAGCAATGGTTGATCACAGCTTGGCTCACTCAGGGAGTTCCCATCGTTCTTTCCCCTCCTTCGAAGCTCTTGTTCACAGACGCCTCGCTCGAGGGGTGGGGGGCTCACCTGGACGACCACACGACCTTCGGTCTGTGGACTCAGACGCAAGTCAAATGGCATATAAACATGCTGGAGCTGGAAGCAGTTTTTCTAGCTTTGACGGAATTTCTTCCCTTTCTCAGGGGAGAACATTTGCTGGTTCACTCCGACAACACCACAGTGGTGTCTTACCTGAACAAGCAAGGGGGATCTCGCTCTCTGCCTCTGTCGCATCGAGCATGCGAGATTTTGATGTGGAGTCACAACCACGGTGTAGTTCTGTCAGCAAAGTACCTTCCAGGGAGGCTGAATGTCTTGGCAGACTCTCTGAGTCGGTCCACCAAGATAGTGCACACAGAATGGACAATTACACATCAAGCGCTTCTCCGCCTCTGGGCTCAAGTGGAGAAGCCGTCGATAGACCTCTTCGCCACACGATATTCTCGCTGTCTGCCGATGTTTGTTTCCCCATTTCCAGATCCCGAAGCATGGGAGATCAATGCTCTCGAGATTCCTTGGAGCAGTCTGCACGCCTACGCTTTTCCTCCAATTCCCCTCCTAGGAAAGGTCTTGAGAAAGGCAGATCTGGAAAGACCATCTCTGGTACTTGTAGCTCCAAACTGGCCGAGTCAGCCTTAATTGGTACCCGGACCTTCTGCAAACTGACAAGCAAACCTCCTCTTCCTCTCGATCTCAGAAAAGGGGATCTGGTACAACCTCGATCGGACATCCCTCACGAAAACCCACAGTGGCTTTCCCTTCACGGTTGGCTACTGTGCGGGAATCATTGAAACGATCAGGGGCTTCAACCGCTACGCTGGATTTGATTCAGGCTTCACATAGAGGTTCTACTTCCTCAGTATATCCCCCTCACTGGTTGGCTTGGTTGAAATGGTGCAAGGCTAACGGAGTGAAACCTACGTCACCCCGTTCTATTCAAGTAGCAAACCATTTGTCTTGGCTCGCTAGTCAGGGCGTTTCGCCGGCTTCTTTGAAAGTCCCGTAGGTCGGCGATTTCAGTCACACTGAAACAACTAGGACATTCTATCTCACTCGGAGGTTTCATTTCTAGTGTGATAAAGGGAGCTTCCCTTTGTTTTGATAAAACAAGATCCGCTGTTCCGGCATGGGATTTGCCTTTAGTGCTGGAATTTTTAAGGTCACAAGACTTTGAGCCTTTATGCTCTGCCAGTCTTGCTGATCTTACGCGAAAAGCAGCTTTTCTCGTCATGCTGGCTTCTGCGAGACGCGGTAGTGAGATTCACGCCTTACCTCGCGACATTTCTTTTGAGAAGGACGGTTCAGTTATACTCAGGTTTTGCCCTAAGTTTTTAGCAAAAAACCAAAAACCAGACAAACCTTCGCCTTTAATCCAGATTAATGAGCACCATACTAGCTCCTTCGGATCCTGATGTCGCAAACTGTCCTGTGAGAACTTTGAAAGCATACCTGTCTCGTTCTAATCCGATTAGATCCTCAAAACAAAAGCTTCTTTTCATCTCTGTCAATGCGAGAAGAGAAAAAGACACAATAAAGTCTACCCTGACTAGATGGATATCCACCTTAGTAAGACAAGCTTACCTTTGGTGGCAAAGAAAAGGGGGGGGGGGGGCAGTCAGTCCTTCCTCTCCAGTCAGCCCGGACCCATGAACCTAGGGCTTGGGCATCGTCTTTGACAGTCTTAAGATCCGGAAGACTTCAAGAAGTCATGGACTCAGCCTACTGGGCATCTGAGGATGTGTTTATGAACTTTTACCTACGGGATGTTGCAAGTTCCCGTCTGGACGGAACGTTTGGCCTGCCAGCTATGGTAGCAGCAGGACAGATGCTTTCTCGATGCTAACTGTGAGTATATTTTTTACTACCCACCACCTAGATTAGCAATCTGCTATCTATGTGAGTTGAGTAAGAATATGTAATTTAATATAAAGTTTCAAGAATAAATTTTGATTTAATTAATATACTTACCAACTCACATATTGAATTCCCTCCCAGCCTGCCCCGCACATTGTATGAAGGGGTATATGTTTCAGGACGGAATGAGTATCACCGGTATACATCCTGCGCATGAGCAGTACACTGGTAGGGGAGATAACCACCACGGACCATGCCTTATATGGCATGTGGGTTTTTGTTTTAGAGTTATCTCCCCATGTTACCATGTAAGAGTGCTTCAATGTCTTAGCAACCAAACGAAGTTATTGCTATCTATGTGAGTTGGTAAGTATATTAATTAAATCAAAATGTATTCTTGAAATTTTATATTTTGATCATAATTTTTATATTTTTATTTTTCAGAGCTTGTTTTTAATCCAAATATAACATATTTATATGTTTTTGGAATCAGAAAATGATGAAAAATAAGATGAAGGTAAATTTGGATCGTTTTATAAAATTTTTTTATTTTTTTTACAATTTTCAGATTTTTAATGACCAAAGTCATTAATTAATTTTTAAGCCACCAAGCTGAAATGCAATACTTATGTCCGGCCTGCGTCGAAGATTGCTTGGCCAAAATGTCAATCAATTTGATTAAAAAACAAGTCGCGTAAGGCGAAAATACAATATTTAGTCAAGTAGCTGTCGAACTCACAGAATGAAACTGAACGCAATGCAACGCAGCAAGACCGTATACTCGTGGTCCACCGCTCACGGCATAGGCAGTGAAATTGACAAGAAGAGCGGGGTAGTGGTTACGCTATGCTGCATAGCACGCTTTTCTGTACCTCTCTTCGTTTTAACTTTCTGAGCGTGTTTTTAATCTAAACATATCATATCTATATATTTTTGGAATCAGGAACCGACAAGGAATAAGATGAAAGTGCTTTTAAATTGATTTCGAAAAAAAAATTTTGATAATAATTTTTATATATTTAATTTTCAGAGCTTGTTTTTAATCCGAATATAACATATTTATATGTTTTTTGAATCAGCAAATGATGGAGAATAAGATAAACGTAAATTTGGATCGTTTTATAAATTTTTAATTTTTTTTACAATTTTCAGATTTTTAATGACCAAAGTCATTAATTAATTTTTAAGCCACCAAGCTGAAATGCAATACCGAACCCCGGGCTTCGTCGAAGAGTACTTGACCAAAATTTCAACCAATTTGGTTGAAAAATGAGGGCGTGACAGTGCCGCCTCAACTTTCACGAAAAGCCGGATATGACGTCATCAAAGACATTTATCAAAAAAATGAAAAAAACGTTCGGGGATTTCATACCCAGGAACTCTCATGTCAAATTTCATAAAGATCGGTCCAGTAGTTTAGTCTGAATCGCTCTACACACACACACAGACACACACACAGACACACGCACATACACCACGACCCTCGTTTCGATTCCCCCTCGATGTTAAAATATTTAGTCAAAACTTGACTAAATATAATGAGGGCCACAGTGACTCAACTTTTACAAAAAGCCGGATATGACGTCATCAAAGACATTTATTGAAAAAAAGAAAAAATTTCCGGGGATATCATTCCCAGGAACTCTCATGTAAAATTTCATAAAGATCGGTCCAGTAGTTTAGTCTGAATCGCTCTACACACACACACGCACAGACAGACAGACACACACACACACATACACCACGACCCTCATCTCGATTCCCCCTCTATGTTAAAACATTTAGTCAAAACTTGACTAAATGTAAAAACACGTCAAAAAAACTTGAAAAATGTTTGTTCTTCAGTGTTGTTTAATGAATACATTGTACACTCTCCAAAAACATCGCCTTGAAGATGGCCCCTACATACGCAAACACATCATCGCTCCCTGGAATCCTTTGTCACAAACACAGAGGCAAGAAATTCTCCATGCATGATATCCTTTCATCTCTAACAGTTTTAATCTTTTTGTATGACTGCTCACGTATTCTCACACTGATAATTTGGTTCTCTTAATTAAAGGGTAGAAGCGAAATACAATAAATGTAGATCACATGAAATGTTGTCAATTCTTTATTTAACGAGAAATCTGCTTTTTGGAGCATTTAATCGTCGCCCTAAAGAAGGACTTATCTACTACACTGTGTGGCTAAATAACAATTTAACTCTCTGGGACTTGTTAAATGAATTAACCCATTCCACATTTCTTAAATAATTAAGCCAATACATTTAACTCGTTTTCTTGGTTAAAATATTTCATGTTCTTGGACAAATTCACTTGCATAATATTAATTGAACGTATAAATCTCAGCTTAAAGAATGTTCACATCCAGCTTTTTATCATCACTAACGTTCATCTGTCTTTAGATCTTAACACATTGTTATTGATTTTCAATTAAATGTAAAATACATGGTCAATCTAACTGGCACCAACCAAATTTCTCTCCACACACACACTCACTCCCCCCCCCCCTTCCCCCTTGTTAGCATCACTACCCACTGTTCTGTTTTTAGCTTGAAGCACAGAGGATTCTATTTTCAAGAAAATTAAAAATAATGGTCAATCTAACTAAAACCAACTGAATCCCCCCCCCCCCCCCCACACACACACACACTCACAGATACACCCAGAAACACACACCCACACTCAAAAACATTCTCAATCCTTCTAGGCTCAGTTTCAATATTAATCTTCTTTGACAAAGTTGGTGCCATCCATTCATCACAAGCACCATTCTCGTTTTACACTAATGTCAGGCTCAAAATACAACACATGGGGGGGAGGGGGGGCGGGGTGTTCGGATGGTGGCATTGTGGTCATCCCATATTGTGTCTGTTTCCCCAGCCTCTTCTGTGATCTGGTGACATAAAAAGCAAATCAAATATTTAATAAACAACAAAACAAGTCGCTTAAAGCGAATTACTGATTGATTCAACTCACAGAATGCAATTAACGCACTGCTTTTTTTCCCATCAACACAATATAGCTTGGTCCAACCCCCCAGACCATAAGCCAAGAAAGCTCTTTCACAAACAAAGTTTGCAGAAAGTGACAAGCCAGTAGAGCGCAGTAGCCCAAACTTGTTGTTGTTTTGTTGACAATGCCAAGACATCTTTTGTATTAATTATTATTACTATTATCGATTGAACACTAATGTTAAGAGTCAATGACATGAGCACAGTCCGAAAAGCCTGTCCCTAACTGGACGAAGTCGACTACGCGAAGTATATATTTCCTGCCGCACGAAGCTTAAGTAACTTACACCGTCTCGTATCAGTCTGCCATGAAAGCGAGGACACGGGATCCAGAACAGCGTGGTGCAGTTTTCTTGGATGAGGGTGCAGTGTTCGGTAAAGAACTGAGGCGCGTCACCTGCGACGGTGCCTGAGCTATACATTGGCGGGTACTGCTCACAGCCCAGGACACGGCACTGTAAACATTCCCCCCTCTCTTCACCTATCTCGCCACCATCCGCCCTACCCTTGTTCTCATAACTATAAAGATAAGCATACCATCTTTGTACGCGTCCATGTTGCGAGCCCCTTGCAAAAGGTCAGCGTCATCCTCCTCCTCCCTCTTCTCCCGCTGTGCATCTTCTCCCTCCATCTCCCTGGCATCAGCATCTGGGTCTGACGCTCTGCCTTGTAGAGACCCGCTGCACACAGTACACATTGCCAGTACAGTCACAACCCCCCCGTTAATGAAATATGATACCGATACAGTGGAACCCCTGTTTTAAAATCCCCAAATTAAAGACTTCCTCCGTTTTAAGACCCAGTTTTCTCAGACTATTTGATAATAACCTCTGTAAATTTACCCCATGTTTTAGACTCCCTACTTTTAAGGACCCGATTTTCTCAGATTGTTTGAAGTCTTAAAAGGGGGGTTCCACTGTATACGATACCGAAACATACACAGATCTTACGAGTAATTTTCTACTGCTAATATTTTGAAGTCACCGAGACAAACTTTGTTCTTGAAATTATGTGTAACTTCCTCAAGAAACATGCAGAAGAAGTGACAGAATTTTTAAGTGACGCCATTATTCGCATTAAGACGTCTTTTCAAACTTCGTTTGGTTTTTGACGTCGGAGGTTTGACTTCGAAAGAGACGATCAAAAAGAGACGTCTTGGTTTTCCTTGATCAATATTCTATGTCTTTAAGACCCTCCAAATCAAGACTCCCTCCCTTCTGACACATCGCTTTCATCCATATTTTGTTAATAAACTCTAAACTTTAATGTACATGTCATGTACCTCCATTTTAAGACCTGATTTTCTCAGATCTTTGGAGGTTCCACTGTAGTACAATATGGCTGCTTTTAAGGCTTCAGAGATTTAATGACCATCTGGGGCAATCTAGGGGCTTGGAAAACATTTACAAATTATGAATCGTTACTAATCAACATCTGATGTCAAGGAGAAGAAGAAATTCATGGCCACATAATTGATCTACCAACACACACACATGGAGGATCCCCTCACACAAACACACACACATAGATGATCCCCTCACACAAACACACACACATAGATGATCCCCTCACACAAACACACACACACAGAGGATTCTCTCACATAAACACATACACACATAGACGATCCCCTCATACAAACACACAGAGGATCCTCACACACAGACACATAGAGGATCCTCTCACACAAACACTCACACATAGAGGATCCTCTCACACAAACACACATAGAGGATCCTCTCGATCTCACACAAACACACTCACACATAGAGGATCCTCTGATCTCACACAAACACACATAGAGGATCCTCTCACACAAACACATAGAAGATCCTCTCACACAAACACACACACACATAGAAGATCCTCTCACACAAACACACTTACACATAGAGGATCCTCTCACACAAACACACACACACAGAGGATCCTCTCACACAAACACACTAACACATAGAAGATCCTCTCACACAAACACACACACACATAGAAGATCCTCTCACACAAACACACTCACACATAGAGGATCCTCTCACACAAACACACACACACACACACACACACACAGGATCCTCTCACATAAACACACACACACATAGAGGATCCTCTCACATAAACACACACACACACATAGAGGATACTCTCACACAAACACACATAGATGATCCTCTCACACAAACACACACACACACACACACATAGAGGATCCTCTCACACAAACACACATTGGGATCCTCGCACATAAACACACACACACACACACACACATAGATGATCCTCTCACACAAACACACACACACACACATAGAGGATCCTCTCACACAAACACACATACACATAGAGGCCGGATCCTCTCACACAAACACACACATAGATGATCCTCTCACACAAACACACACACAGAGGATCCTCTCACACAAACACATCCACACTTAGAATTTAAGTGACAGTGTTGATAGTCCAGTAAAACTTTTCAAGGCAAGGACCCTCCGTTAAACCCTCGCCCCCTATCCACCACCTACCTTCTGACTCACACTCAAAATCCTTTCAAAGTGAGCATGAGATTAGTCATCTCAACAATTTTTGTTTTTGTCTTTCTCAAAACAACCAACAGACCACGTAAAAGAAAATTGTACAGTCTTAACAGTCCGTCACCCCTAACGCAACCCCCCCCTCCCCCATCTCCTCCATTTCCATTCAGCACTGCAAACATATTCCTTACCTTGCTGGACCAGAGTTTGGTATAGAGAATGTTCCATCCTGTACTTTCTCTGCGTAGAATTCCTCTATGGTCATGGTAGGAACACCGGGGTACCCCAGCCCAAACACCTTTTTCTGTATGGCGTCTTTCGTCAAAATAAATGGACGGAAAGCCTGAAAAACAACACAGAACATAACTTAGCACATGAAACCAAAGGGAACCCTTTTCAGCATTTAAATGTAGACAGCAAAGGCAAGAATCTTTTCTCTGTTTCAAAAGAAGAATACACTATAAAGCTCAGAAAGATGGAACAACAAAGAACTAATGATATATTACATGGAATAGATAGCTTTGTGAGCAATAGAAACAATCAAATGTATATCCTTAGTGGCTGGAATACACAAGCGATTAGAATGTGTGAATGTGTCTGATACTTTTCTTTCTTTCTTTTTACATTTAGTCAAGTTTTGACTAAATGTTTTAACGTAAAGGGGGGAATCGAGACGAGGGTTGTGGTGTATGTGTGTGTCTGTCTGTCTGTCTGTCTGTGCGTGTGTGTGTGTAGAGCGATTCAGACTAAACTACTGGACCGATCTTTATGAAATTTTACATGAGAGTTCCTGGGAATGATATTCCCGGAAATTTTTTTCTTTTTTTCGATAAATGTCTTTGATGATGTCATATCCGGCTTTTTGTAAAAGTTGAGGCGGCACTGTCACACCCTCATTTTTCAATCAAATTGATTGAAATTTTGGCCAAGCAATCTTCGACAATGGCCGGACTTCGGTATTGCATTTCAGCTTGATGGCTTAAAAATTAATCAATAACTTTGGTCATTAAAAATCTGAAAATTTAAAAAAAACACAATTTTTTATAAAACGATCCAAATTTACGTTCATCTTATTCTTCATCATTTCCTGATTCCAAAAACATATCAATATGTTATATTTGGATTAAAAACAAGCTCTGAAAATTAAAAATATGAAAATTATGATCAAAATTAAATTTTTGAAATCAATTTAAAAACACTTTCATCTTATTCCTTGTCGGTTCCTGATTCCAAAAACATATAGATATGATATGTTTGGATTAAAAACACGCTCAGAAACTTAAAACGAAGAGAGGTACAGTAAAGCGTGCTATGAAGCACAGCGCAACCGCTACCACGCCAAACAGGCTCGTCACTTTCACTGCCTTTTGCACTAGCGGCGGACTACGTTCAGTTTCATTGTGTGAGTTCCACAGCTTGACTAAATGTAGTAATTTCGCCTTACGCGACTTGTTTGTTATCAAATAATTCCTATTTTGACAACCAATGAGTTATTGCAAAAACAACAACAAGGTCTCTGCAGACATGATGTTTTCTGTCCTTAATCTTATGAATTTCTCTAAAGCAATAGAAGGAAAAAACAAAAATTACAAAACATCCACAAAAACTGACAGCCTTGAAAAAAAGATTCCCCCAAAAGACCAAGGAGAGAAAATGTTTGATAATAAATAAATGATAAAAATAGAAAAAGAAAATAAATACATAAAATAAAATAATGAAAAAAGCAAACATCTTCTTCATAAACATCAACTTTCAATTTACCCTAGCTGTTCTCTTCACTTAAAAATCATAATCACTCTGATCATATTCATATTCCCGCCCTGATATGACCCTTCGTGGTCGGCTGGGCGTTAAGAGGGCTGTCACACATGCGACTGAGTCGCGTGATTTACCCTGTCACACAGCCGACTCAGTCGTAGAAAACAGCTACGACAAGTCTGCGACTCAGTCTCATGCGATTCCTTCGTAGCTTTGAGGTTTAGAACATGTTCTATTCCTGCGATCCAGTCGTCCGTCAATCGCAGGGGCAGAGCCAACAGAGCCAATCAGAACGCGTTGCTGCGGCCTTGACGCCGTGACGTAAAATAATGGCGGACAGTGGCGTACAGCGTCTCTTCGTCGATTCAAAACTTTTTGGAAGAACAGTTTTTTACTCAGATATAAAGGAGACGTTTTAGACGTGTACAGCGGTCGGAAAACATTAATTGCAGCTGTCTGGGAACTTTATTTCTTGCAAAGGCGTAATGCTGAAAGGAATTTTTCAGAAAGGTAGAGCGACGTTCGAACATTTAGCGTCTGCTCTCGCAAAGCGCGTTTGCCGTGACACGGCACTTCCGCCCCGCTCGCGTGGAGTTATCGTTCGTCTATCGTTCATAGTGTGACGGGTCATGGCCTACGATGTGATGTGCGATCGGCCAAAGACTGAATCGCGACGACTGAATCGCAACGACTGAGTCGCCTGTATGACAGCCCTCTAAGCAAACAAACAAATATTCATATTCGACTGTTACAGCTTGAGTAAGGGAGAAAACTGCTTACTTTCTTAGGAGTTGGCTTAGCTCCCTTTGCTCCATCACTGCCTCCTGATGAAGCACCTTTTCCCTGTTTCTTCATCGCTGCCATGTGTTGGAGGATCTGAATTTCCACTGGAAATAAATGGTTACTGTTTTTATCAGAATATTTCAACCAAATATACAAAATGTAGACACTGTAACTATATAAAAGTAAAAGTTTAAAGCTATAGCTTGATTCCTTTTGTCAACTCTTCTTATATGTGACCCTACACCACGGAATGAGTCGCATGTCACCTCGCGCGGTTCTGCGCTAGGCTTAATATAAGTCCGGGGGGTGTCTGGTAACAGTGTGAGGGTCACCTTAGTCACAGGCTTATATCTCAAAAAGTTTTCGCTCTTTTCTAAAATGGTTTTCACCACTAGATAGAGCACTAAAAACTCTAGGAAAATTTAAAAATACGAAAATCATGCAAAGGTCACATGCGACTCATTCCGTGGTGAAGGGTCACATACTGAGATTCAAGGACTCAACGCCTTATTAAGCTACAGCACTGTTCTGTTGATTGTCTCATTATTATGTGTATGTCCTTCCAGAACCAAAAATATTAGGGCAAAGTACTAGTGAATGTGACATTCTGTGACAAAAATTAACGTTTCTTGTCTTTTAATTGTATTAAGCTAGAACGTTTTATCCTACATGAAGTTGCTAAGCAAGGACATCCACTCACGCTGCCCTGAACACTTACTCTGGGGTCGGAGAGAAAAAATTTACAAAGCAGAATAAAAGCCAAGTTATTGTAGATACAGCGGAACACTTCGTTTAAGACCTCACAATTTAAAACTTACCAACCTTTTAAGACCCTGCTCTCTCAGATATTCTGTTCACAAGCTCTGTAAATGTAACCCTATTTTAAAACTCCCTCCTTCTTAAGACCCTATTTTCCCAGAATGTGGAAGGTCTTACAAGAAGTTTTCCACTGCATATACTTTCTGAATCAATACATGAAAGAGTAAGACATTTTGCGACATACTGTTCAAACTTTCAATCTCATCCAAAGCTGTGTTGATCCACCTCTTGATTTGTGTCAAGTAGAACTCCCTCTGGAAAATAATACACAAAGTTCCTTTAGGTCTGGTGTAACAATTTCAAGCACACACAAACATACACACACACAACACACACGCATGCACAGCACATTTGCACACAGACACTCACACACGCACACCTGCAGGAATGCTCCTTACAAACTCATGCACAGGGGCACATACCAGTTCTCAAAATGCAGTGTTGTTACCAGGATCAGAGGACAACAGGTCCAAATGCTACAGAAAAACTGATGGTCAGATGACCCACATGTCAAAAATATTTGACGGTCGACAGGGCAGGGGTAAGAACAATGCGTCAGTTCAAAAAAGTATGCGTAAGTGACCTAAGACCAAGGCCTGAGTCTGCTGAGAACAACACTGAACACGTTTTTCCTTCATTTCTTTATAACCTATATAACCATAGGCTGGGGGGGGGGGGGGGGGGGGGGCATTTACTGCTTATCTATTCCAGGTCATTTGGGCAGCCACACTCCGATTCCAGGAGGTGCATACTGTGTACATTTGTGTTTCTACAACCCACCGAACTATGACACGGGTTAAACTTACAGGATCTTGTCTGTGCTTGGTTGATCTTGTGCTTGCCTGAGGCACTCATAGCAGGTGTGCACATAAGTTAACCACAGAGATTGAAAAATTCTCCACCCATAACCCACCAGGCATGCACAGACAGGATTTGAACCAGGAACGTCCACATGGAAGGCTGACAAGAACCTTTTGTAACCCTTATCTAATCCAATCTAAACTGAACCATTAATCTCTCCCTATCTCAAGTCATTTTATTTTATTTTTATTTATTTTTCTATTTACGAGGATTTATATCGCGCACGTATCTCACCACACAAGGCGCATGTTACCTATTAATGCCGTGTGAGATGGAATTTTTTACACAATATATCACGCATTCACATCGGCCAGTAGATCAACAGCCTATAGGCGCTGCATCCACCTTTCACGGCCTATTATTCCAGGTCACACGGGTATTTTGGTGGACATTTTTATCTACGCCTATACAATTTTGCCAGGAAAGACCCTTTTGTCAATCGTGGGATCTTTAACGTGCATACCCCAATGTAGTGTACACGAAGGGACCTCGGTTTATCGTCTCATCCGAAAGACTAGCAGTTGAACCCACCACCTAGATTAGGAAAGGGGGGAGAAAATTGCTAACGCCCTGACCCAGGGTCGAACTTGCAACCTCTCGCTTCCGAGCGCAAGTGCGTTACCACTCGGCCACCCAGTCCATTTTATCAATTAACACATGATTCACAATGACCTTCTTTTCTAACCAGTTTACCTATTCCAATCTAAACTGACCCATTAATCTATCGATCCCTCTCCCAATCATTTTATCACTTAACACATGATTCACAATGACCTGACTTACCTTTACTTCATCGTCAACAGTATCTTTTTCCACTGCTGCCAACAACTCCTTGAGACGACTGTCATATTCCTTGTTCTGCTTGAATCGCTCAATCTTTGAGTTTCTTTGCAACCCCATGACCTGCATGTCCATGGCACTGTACAGACATGATTGTGTTGCACTATAAACATGAGGCCCCCCAAAAATATATGTTGGTTTACAGTAACCTGACCAACCCTATTTTTCCCACCGACCCTAAATTTTTTTTTCATTTAATAAAAAACAAAAAAACTGTTGGCACCTTTTGCGAACCATACTGACACTAAGGGAAGTAACCTCCTTTAAACTAAATCTATATCTTTAAAAAAAAAAAATGAAATAAAAAAATAAAAAGCTGACCTACCGAACCTATCTTTTTTGGTCACGTTACCCTAAACCAACATATTTTTTTGGTGCCTAAACTAAAACATCATCATGGAAGGGACATACAGTGGAACACCAATTTTAAGACACCCCCCCGAGTCCGATGTGTATGTTATTCAGTGTCTGCTCGATATGATGTCTCCTTCTTTCTAAAAATCTTCACATCGGAGCCACGGTGCACTTGCAATGCCTGCAGTAGACCACAAAGTATGCATGTTTCCAAAACTCCCCTGACTTCAAGTGAAACTCACTTGACCTCAGGCAAAACACATTGTCCGCTATCATTTAGGGCAAGCGATCATTGCCGCAATGAATCCCAAACTCTGATGTGTATATTCTAGAAAGAAATGGGATCATAACGTGCGAACACTGCAATAACCAACACATTGGAGTCACTTATTCGCTGCGATCATAGTTTTAACTGGTCTACTATACCACGTGTTTCCTGTTTGTCACCATAAAGGGGCGCAACTCTTTCAAAACGATTAAAAATCCTGATAGAGGTGTGAAGTTGGGGGGTCTTAAAAGGGGGGTTCAACTGTACCAGTGTACTTCAAAGGTGTTTATTTAGGTAGTGTGCATTTGCACTGCATGACAAAGATTTTACAGTCACACTCACAGCAAAGGTTTAAGGCAAATAATACACAAACAAATACATGTAGCAAAAGGAAAGTTAACAAAAAAACAAAAAAAACATGACTCTGTTGCTCATGGTGATTATAGCAGCCTAGATCACTATTGGCAGATCATCCAAGATCAAAAGGTAAAAATAAAAGCCACAACCAAAACTGCTCCGCTGTCTAAATTACCTTGGATTGGACGCTGGAACAACGGCTGATGATTCTGATTCCTCATCATCTTCAACATCAAGCGGGATGTGCACGGATGACACTTTGTATGACTTGCACATCTTCAGGAAGTCTTTGTAATGACTCTGAAAACAGGAGAGCTAATAAAATAGGTGTTTACTTTAATTTATTTTGTTACCAAAATTTTAAAAAACTGGTCTGAAGAAGTAATTCTGTATCAGAAATTTAAACTGTTACAACAACACATGTCAGTTACAGAGCAAATGATGAACAATATATCTCTTTAACTAGAACAGTTTCAAAGCAATAATTGTAGTTGTCGGTCGGTTGCTGTTTGTTTCTGGTTTGATTTTGATTTTCACCCATAATGTCCAGGTCAAAAATCGTCAGGATTTCATACAACAACATTTTTTAAAATTACTTGTGAATTTCAACTTTCTTTACTACAGTGATAAAGCTCCATTCACAAACCGCCAATAATTTTTAAAAATGTACATTTTAAAACAGAGGAATAAATTTACTGACACCATGAAGAGAAGGTTCTGGAAAAATCAGATCTGAATATATATATATAGAGAGAGAGAGATGGGGGTCTTACATTAGATGGTATTAAAACAGATTGAGGGTCCTAGAGCAGAGATTTTACTGTATAACCACAATTAGACTATCTCAGAATTCCCAAACTATCACTTACCTTGGCCTTGACGACTGTCTCCAGACGACTGGCATGAGTGTTCAGATTGTGAAAATAGGCCAGCAGCGCAGGCAATAGCATGTATCTGGAAAAAATGTGAGGAGGTTTAAGTTTAACGGAGGAACATGAACAATTATGTCACCCATTTTATACCTTACACTTTAATCTAGGAATTGGTTTAATTTAATGGACATGTCTTTAAAAACTGGGTGAAGCTTACAAGAAACAAACTGATCATTCATTCATGCATCCTTCCAAACAATTAGGTGTCCAGATTTTCGCAGCAATTCTAATGTATGTGGAAAAGCAGCGCATAAGTACTTCATGCAACAACTGTTACAATGACAGAAAGTATGCAATGGAAGTTTACAAAGGAGCACATATTTTATGAAACTAAATGAAGTTTATATATTATAGTCACAACTGTTACATTAACTCCATAAAGTGTGTAATGAAAGTTTACAAAGAAAATAATGTGAGGAAGACATACTTGACTTCATTGCTTGAAACCTCCTCTATCTCCTCATTGTCACTGAACAGTTGCAGCTGATTTACCATGAAGATTACTTGTTCAGTCTTGGCTATGGCTTTTCTTACTTCTCCCTGGACAAAAACAAACATAAACTTGAAATTAGGTGATGCAGATTTCAAATCAGTTGGCATGTATCTGTATCTGTGATATCTGTATCTGTGATAATACATTGAAAAACCATTTCTGGCATTTGATCAATGGAAGGGTCCAGGAGCGTATGTAAATAAGTCCTAGACTGGGTGGAGATGAGATTTAAAGATCTCCACAGATCCTGCTAGATGGTTCCAGTCTACGATCGTCCTGGGAAAATAAGAGTTCCTGTGAATGTCTGTTTTTCTATTTAAATTCAATGTGCATGCAAGCATTATATATGATATCTGATACAACGATCAATCTCTCTCTTTCTCGCTTTTTATGTGTGTGTGCTTGTGTGTGGTGTGTGTGTGTGTGTGTGTGTGTGTGTGTGTGTGTGTGTGTTTGTGCGTATGAGAGAGAGAGACAGAGAGACAGACGGAGACAGACACTGAGAGGCAGGCCGCGGAGATGGGGTTGGGGAGAGAGCGTACTTCACATGTGAGTTATAACTAAATGCAAAGACGTGTTATAACATAGACTAAACAAGAAAGTAATAAAAACAAATTACGAGCAATAACTTGACTCTTTAAATAAAACGCTTTGTCACAATCTATCTTCACAACAACGCTCAAAATGATTCATGACAAATCTTCATGTGCACACCATTTCACCTGAATTCTGTCTGATGCTGTTGATTCCTCGGCATGTTCAATCATAAGGTAAGAGTCCCACAGCGACTTAAATAAACTGGACACTGTTGACTCGTCTACGTTAGATTCTTGCTGGGAAGCCATGGTTGAAAACCCTCAATCAAAATCGAATGCAGACGAAGTTTGAGCGTAGAGACCGGAAATGCTGTGTTCAAAAGGTGGATTCCGGAATACGGAAACAAATACATACTTTATTCAAACCACCTACTTTTGTTTTTTTTTAGGTGTTTCAGAAGTTTGCAGATAATTCAAAGGATTATCATCCTATTTAATTTCTCGATATAACGAGTTTAAACGATAAAATGTTTCAGTCATGTTGTCTGCTTGAGTCGCAAGAGTGGCTTCCCCTTGATGAAACGGAAGTAAACAACAGGTCACCGCATTGTTGTTTTTCTGTTGCCACAAGAAGCGTGCAGTTGCAAGAACCAGCACACGATCCTCACAAATACAGTAAATTCTCCTCTTTGCAACATTATTAACCCTCTTTGTTTACAGTTTTCACTTCGATCTCTGTCGTATACGTGTGGCATAGCTATTTCAAAGTGATCAGGGTGTTTTGTGGTGGCGTTTTACCGTTTTGCAAACTTGTGTAGTGCTAGGTGGTCAATAGTTTTTAGATACTGTTTCTTTGTACAAGAGCAATAAACCGTGACATCATATAAATGTATCAGAAACACGTCCTGTGATTTAGAACATGCTATTACTGGAAGGATTGTTTTAATTCATCGTTCTGTCTTTTGTTTGTGTGTAGGGATGCTTTGATTTTGAAATTGATCTTATTTTAGTAGTGCATGTAAGTTGTAACATGTGAGATAAACACTTCCACAGAGCTCCCAGTAAACTCTAGTATGGTAGTGAAGTATGAGAGTGTAAACTGATTTGATTTTCTTTGCAGTGGCTTGAGGTCTGTCAGAGTGGGATTTTCTTCAGATTGGCCGGGGTCTGTCCAAGTCATTTGATCAGACCAAAACATGGCCTTGGGGTTTCAAGATGACGAGTTCCAGAAGGTGTGCAAAGAACTAGAAGAACCACAGGTGGCAGGTTGGGAGTTTTTCACAGAGTCCCATGGAGTCACCATCTATCGACTCTTTAACGAGGTGAGTGGGATCAAATATATATGTCAAAGGGCAGGCTTGATATGCAGAAAGGTTTTGAAGTTTAATCGGACCCACTTTGCTTAAAGTGATGAATCAAATGTATAACCACTAAAAGTCGACCTGGCAATGGGCTGCATTCCCACAATTACCAGCATTATTCTCCCGTATGAAATGGACAATGAGCTGTAAGATTGTGCATAATTGCTGCACTGGCGCAGGAATTTACCTGCACTATTTCCTTAAGACAGAAGAACCATGGGAAGGTTCTTCTTTCTACCAATTTGCAGCATACCAAGTCGCAAATACCTGTTTGACTGCCAAGTACAGCGTTGCCCACTACATGTAATAGAGAAGTTGAACATTGCTAAATGCATGGATCTCCAATGCAGGTTTTCCTATTACAGATATGAATGGTCAAATTTGACCTCATCTGCTTTACTTAAACCTGCAGAAAAGCCTTGGGGAATAAGTTTATGTGACAGTTTTTAATGGGAGTGGTGGCAGTTGGGGCCACAAATGTATTGTAAAGTTAAACTAAAATTTAAAAGGTATCACTGTGCTTAATTTTTCAATGCTACATCAGTACATGTAGTTAGTTATTTTACATGTGGATGTGTGCATTCATGTGTAAAGCCGAGCGGTGCTGGCTTCACGGGAATATTAACTGTCTGTGTCTAAGATGTTACCGTGCATGCGGTTTTAAAAGACATTTGTCAGCACGGCATTCAAACCACATGCACCAGACGAACAAAATGCAAAATCAACAAGAGTATAATAGGATTTCAAATTGTATTCAGACCAAAACAGTCAAAAAAACATATGTGGGTTCTTCCATAGAAAATATATATCTATAAAGAATCTAGGTTGGCTTTAACACAGTCTGTCCTTCTATACTAACAAATAAAATCTAAGTCTTTAAACTGCTGAAAAATCGGGCATGACTCGTAGGTACCCTGGCAACCTAACTTACTCTCCAAAAACAAAACCTAAGTCCTAATCTGCAGGAAAAATTGGGCAGGGGTTCAGGGCCTAGACAAAATCGAGCGACGCCGCTCGATCACTGCTTGTTGGTAACCTTAGAGTAGCGCGCACTACTCTAATTAGCCTTGTGGAAACCGAGTGAACAGCGCGCACTGTTCACAATTGCAAGTGGGACCGTAGCTGCGTATCGAACACCACACGCAACTCTGGAGAGGCATCAAACATAGGCCTAGGCTCGAGCACCTTGTACCCAGTTTAATGTATCCTCAGGGAGAGGCACCAAGCAGATGGCATAGGTTCTCGCACCTTTTGCCCAACTCACTGTTTCTCTCCAAGTGGTAGTTTTGATGACCCTGACTCTAAAACAGGGGAGACGCATGCTTCAGGCACTTATTAGGCACCGTACTCTCTCACACGTCTCTCGACCTCATGAGGACTCTGCCTCTGGCTTTTATAGCTAACGGGGCTTCCTCCCACGTCACCCTAGCGGGACCAATGAGAATCTCACTTTGGCAGCGCGGGAGCAAAAGGGAGGGGAGGTGGAGGGCTCCGAGCCTGCTGCCAGCCTCCTTATCAACTGAAGTTAAACTCCTCAAATATACACAAAAGCTCTTCTATTAAGAAAACCCACATGAAAAATGATGTACACACATATATGTCATTAAACGACAAACCTTACAACGTATCCGTAGATATCAAACACTTGTAAGTAGACAAAAACGCAGACGAACTGCAAAACTTCCAATTACACACTGTCTCTCAAAGACTGAGCAACTATGTTACACACAAACATACTTCTTCTTTAATACACAAAACGTACACTAGACGTTCCTATCAAACGGCAAATCCATGCCCATAAAAAACCCACAAAAACGCTGCGTACTCAAAGCAACAACGGCCATTGCCATAACAAAAACGTCAGCACACACCGGTTTCATCCGTCTTTATACATTCGCATTAGCCACATATATGATTAACATAGCGCCTATACATTCTACTGAATAAATGAATACATGTATTAAATATACGAATGAAAGGGATATCGAGGAAAAGAATGGCGAAATAAAATAGGGAAAGAGGGAGAGAGAGAGAGAGAGAGAGAGAGAGAGAGTATGCGTTTGTGAGTATAGCAGCAGGAAACGTCAAGCCTAGTAATCAACAAACTAAAGAAGGGGGTGGAAAACGAAAGAGGGGGTAAAAAGAACACGCCCCTCTTCACTATACCTTCATAAAAACTGACTGTAAAACTTAACAAAGATGGTCCTAAAACAAAAAGGGACGTTATGTGTTGTATCGATGCAAAAACGATGTGATTAAAACATTACAAGAAAAGGTAGGGCAAAGAAGATCCTAAAATCTCCAAATCGAATCAAATCGAATCATTTCCTATAGCTACATGGGGGGTAAAGTCCAGTTGTGGGAGGGGAGGGGGGACTAGAACAAAGGCCCCTCTGTGGTCAGTCGGCTTACCAGGGCCAGCCAAGCTCACCTCAGCAACACATGTGAAAGTAATTAACTCGCTTGGTACCAGAGTTTTGCTAAGGAATAGAGTAAAGCTCCAATTTGGCTGCACAAAAGTTGTCAGCTTAAAATGACCTACTTTCTCTGCTCAACGCACGGGCTATTCGTACAGTATCTTCTTTTGTACACTTACAAGGCTCCTATGGGGAAAATAAGAGATACCCCCAAAAAATGTATGTGCACTGCACTTTTCTCCACACATGCATGTGCAGCCCCCATAAACCCCGTAAGATTACCCGCATTTTAAGACTCCCTGCTTTTTAAGACCTGACTGATTTTCTCAGATTGTTGAAGGTCTTAAAAGGTGGGTTATAATAATAATAATAACGGGCATTTATAAAGCGCCTTATCAGAAGTTCAAAGCGCGTGACAACAATACATGTATACAAAAATCATACAATCACTGTCAGATTCAAACAACACATCATGCACATCTCACATCCCCAGACTCTATACTAAGGAACTATCCGTAATGTTGTTGGAACAAGTGAGTTTTCAAATTGGACTTAAAAGATGAAATGGATGGAGAGTGACGTAATTGAAAGGGGAGTGAATTCCATAACTGAGGTCCATAATACGAAAACGTGCGGAAACCATGAGCCTTGCGTTTAAAGCGACCTTGACGGAGAAGTCGAGCATCATCAGAAGAACGAAGGGTGCGAGAGGGAGTGTAGAGGGAGACCAGTTCAGAAAGATAGGCAGGTGCCGATTCAGAGATGATATTGTAGCAGAAGCAGGCAGCTTTATACCTAATACGTTCAGATACAGGAAGCCAGTGAAGTTCTTTCATGAGAGGAGTGCAGGGTTGTCGATGCTGTGCTCTGAAAATGAGACGTGCAGCAGAGTGTTGTACTTTTTGCAAGGGTTGGAGAGTGGAGTCAGGGCAGCCTATGAGAAGGGAGTTGCAGTAATCTAATCTGGACAGAATGCAGGATGTAACGAGAGTTTTAGTGGCATCAACAGTGATAAATTTTCTTATGGATTCTATTCTTCTGATCTCAAAGTAACATGTCTGACAGACTGTATTTGTATCATTTGACAGAAATCAGGCCTGTACCAGTACAAAATCTACGGCACCTTGGACGATGTCGACCCTCAGGTCTGTGCTGATGTTTACATGGATCTGGAGTACCGAAGACAGTGGGACACATACGCGAAAGGTAATCATGCATGTCAGTGGTTGTTGTTTGTGTTCTTTGTAGATACAGTGTAACGTACCCCCCTTTTAAGACCCCCCAATTTAAAACTCCCTCCTTTTTCGGACCGTGTTTTCTCTGACTTTCTGTTCATAACCTCTGTAAAAAATATCCCCCATTTTAAGACTCCCTCCTTTTTCGGACCGTGTTTTCTCTGACTTTCTGTTCATAACCTCTGTAAAAAAAATCCCCCATTTTAAGACTCCCTCCTTTTTCGGACCGTGTTTTCTCTGACTTTCTGTTCATAACCTCTGTAAAAAAAATCCCCCATTTTAAGACTCCCTCCTTTTTAAGATCCTATTGTCTCGGATTTAAGCAAGCTAATACCCCATTCAGTGCACTAGTGCAATATGACTGCACACTGCACTAGACTTAAGAAGTGTCCTAACATTGTGTTATTTAATTTCAGAGCTGCAAGAGATCGAAGCAGATGGGAAGAAGTTGATATACTGGCAGGTCAACTTTCCGTTCCCCCTTTGGAACAGAGACGTATCCTTTGGCTGTCACTGCATGTGCAACAATTAAGTAGTCCCCTCCAGAGAATGATATCAAGGTTAATAAAGATCTGACTTGAGAAGTGAGGCTGTATTCAGTGTTAATATAAAATCCACGGTCAAAGTAAAACACAAATTTTGAAAAGCTTTACATGGTGTGAAGATAATGAACCTGCCTAGCGAGTTCCTCTATCTGTACTGCAAACAGATAAACAAGTGTGTCAATCTGTGTGTGTGTGTGTGTTTGTGTGTCACAGTGCGTGCGTGCATGTGTGTATGTGAAGGAGGTACTGGTCTCCAATGTAATCACAGCTGTATGTCATTATTGTTCTTGTTACAAACACACACAAAAGTCTTTGATAGTATTAATAATGTTAATGCAACTTTCTTTTTCTTTTCAAGACTTGTTTTTCATGACGGTTATCCTTTAACCATTTGAAGTATGTGTATAGTCGTGAGCTTCGAACCCTGGATTACCAAGGGAAGCAGATGTGGGTTGTGCTGGCACGGAGTGAGGCCACGCCCAGTTTACCGGAGAGGTCAGGGGTCGTGCGAGTAGATGACTACGTACAGTGTGCGGTTCTCTCAACAGACGGAAAAGTCGGCACAAAAGGTACAGTCACAGGGAACCGGATGTTACCACAGTGGAACCCCCCCCTTTTAAGACCTTGTTGTTTCTCACTTTTTGTTCAGAACCTCTTTAAATGTAACCCCATGTTAAGACCACCCCATGTTAAGACCACCCCATGTTAAGACCACCCCATTTTAAGACCACCTCCTTTCAAGACCTGATTTTCTCATGTTAAGACCACCCCATGTTAAGACCACCCCATGTTAAGACCACCCCATGTTAAGACCACTTCATGTTAAGACCACCCCATTTTAAGACCACCTCCTTTTAAGACCTGATTTTCTCAGATTGTTGGAGGTCTTGAAAAGAGTTCCACGTACTGTACTAAGTGTTGCCACAGTTGAGGTTGGACTGTTGTGTTTACCCAAAGTTAAGAATGTCTTTCAGAGAGTGTCCTCAGGCCATCATAGTTTGTTTATTTAAATTGGTTGATGTTGATTGTAACGTACGTTTTGTTATTAATATAACGTTCCTATAACACACCTTTCAAGTTTTTTTTATTCTGAATTTTGGAACGTTGACAGTCTTATTTTTTGGGGGATATTTTGTTGAAGTGCCCATCATTTCTTGTGTGGGGATTAGTAATTGATTGAGCAATGTATACAACTAGGCTACATCACCACATATGAATTTTATCCATGTTGATGTGACAGGGAGACTACTGCGTCGCCCTTCACAGCAGACTCTGCAGAGTTGTCTGCCGGCAAAATGTGCCTGCTATTAATAGTAGATCAACTTTTCTTCTATATATCGCTGGCTAGACACCTGTCAATTGTAGAAAACTGTTTGTGATGGTGTCCGGCTGCTACCCCCCTTGTATTCTCTGGGGAACCTCTGCGTACCCATAACAGTTTTTATAGGGCTTTTAGTTTAGCTCTAAAATCTCAAACCTGTTTGACTGGCTTTGCCTCCAAAGGTAATTCTTGTGCTTCTTGCACTCGCTTACATCTTGCACTCGCTTACAAGAAGCACAAGAATTACCTTTGGAGGCAAAGCCAGTCAATAAACAAACTTACGTAAGAATATGAAAGTCATCTCTTGTGGCTTTGCCTTGTTATGAAGTGTTTTTACTGAGGGGCGCGCCACAGTTTTCTACTTTGCACATGTCCACAGCTGATATACTGGAAGCACATAATTGTAAGTCTTGCACCAGTAACAAAAACACTGACTGATGATTGATGATTGTATACAATGCTATAACATCAGGTGAACATTCAATTTTCTACTTCTTTTTTTATTGCATTATTTATTTTTATTCATTTATTTATTTTGTGTAAACGAATGACCAACATAACAAGGATTAAATTGAAAGATGTTACCAGTTACAAAAATGCCCGCTCATGACTCGGCCTTGCAGTGAAACTGACTGATTTTGTTACATTTTGTGTCTCCAGCCTTGCAGTGAAACTGACTGATCTTGTTACATTTTGTGTCTTCAGCCTTGCAGTGAAACTGACTGATCTTGTTACATTTTGTGTCTTAAGTTCAGCCTTGCAGTGAAACTTCATGACTGATCTTGTTACATTTTGTGTCTCCAGCCTTACAGTGAAACTGACTGATCTTGTTACATGTTGTGTTTCCAGCTTTGCAGTGAAACTGACTGATCTTGTTACATGTTGTGTCTTCAGCCTTGCAGTGAAACTGACTGATCTTGTTACATTTTGTGTCTCCAGCCTTGCAGTGAAACTGACTGATCTTGTTACATGTTGTGTCTTCAGCTTACATGCACTACTATGACAACCCCGGAGGCAACATTCCAACATGGCTCATCAACTGGGGATCTTGTTACATTTTGTGTCTCCAGCCTTGCAGTGAAACTGACTGATCTTGTTACATGTTGTGTCTCCAGCCTTGCAGTGAAACTGACTGATCTTGTTACATGTTGTGTCTCCAGCCTTGCAGTGAAACTGACTGATCATGTTACATGTTGTGTCTTCAGCCTTACAGTGAAACTGACTGATCTTGTTACATGTTGTGTCTTCAGCCTTACAGTGAAACTGACTGATCTTGTTACATGTTGTGTCTTCAGCCTTGCAGTGAAACTGACTGATCTTGTTACATGTTGTGTTTCCAGCCTTGCAGTGAAACTGACTGATCTTGTTACATGTTGTGTCTTCAGCCTTGCAGTGAAACTGACTGATCTTGTTACATGTTGTGTCTTCAGCTTACATGCACTACTATGACAACCCCGGAGGCAACATTCCAACATGGCTCATCAACTGGGGATCTTGTTACATGTTGTGTCTCCAGCCTTGCAGTGAAACTGACTGATCTTGTTGCATGTTGTGTCTCCAGCCTTGCAGTGAAACTGACTGATCTTGTTACATGTTGTGTCTTCAGCTTACATGCACTACTATGACAACCCCGGAGGCAACATTCCAACATGGCTCATCAACTGGGGAGCCAAGGTAATTAAGATAGGGATCTTTACATCTGGACATTAGCCCACTGTTTATATACAGCATTATGTTGTTGAGGATCATATCTTTTTCTGCTGTTTAGAGGTGTATATTATATATATATATATATGTATATGTTACAGGCAAGTTGGGAAACCAGGCATTTCCGGAAATGACTACCGAAAAGTAGTCATTTACGGAAATGACTGATTCACTCGGTCATTTCAGGAAATGCCTAAAGTTTAGCTGGATATTTTAGTCATTTCCAGTAATGACTGAAATTAGCTGTTAGGCATTTCCAGAAATGCCTGACACACAAACTCTTGATCAATCGAAACGCACGCACGCACGTGTACAATAAGAATGAAAAGGGTTATAAATATGTACCAGATTTTAATGTTATTATCTGTCAGATTAAAAGGTAGATAAAAGAATAATAACAAAATGAAATACTAAAATACACACATTTTCATGTAGATTTGAGTGTTAATTACTCTTCTGTTCATTTGTTTTTGCATGCCAGGCTTTAGTGGCATAATGCTTTACGTTCAGAGCATTTGCACTGTGCACTTTAGGAATGGAAATGGTTATAAATATGTGCAAGAATTTAAAATGTAGATAAAATGTAGAGCAATGAATAAAACACACACACACCAACACACACACACACACACACACACACACACATACACCAACACACACACACACACACACACACACACACACACACACACATACACACATAGTTTGAGTACCAGGCATTCTTCTGTTCATTTGTTTTTGCATGTCAGGCTTTGGTGGCAACGACTGTTGCAGAGTACTTTACGTTTGAAGCATTTACACCTATTTGTTTGACACTTTTTCCCCCCAGAGCAGTTGCATTTGGTAAAGCCCTGTCCTCCACTCAAGGAATTTTGAACAACTGCCTCGCGGACACTGACCTGTTTGTCACATTTTACATCTTGCTCTGTCAAGAGTTTCTGTGCGCAGAGTTCAAATTCATTTCTAGTGAAAGATCCTTTCAGTACCCCGCTTCTTGTTGCAATTTTATACAGGTCGTTTTCAGTCTTGTGCAGAATAATTCCCAGAATGTTTCTGGGATCTCCTCGACCCCTGTCGACCAGGGGAACGGGCACTGCCACGTTGTCTCCAGGTTGTCCCGGGCATAGCTCTATTCTGCTACGCTTTATCATTCGCTCTGCCTGCCCCTTCTGGCATTCTCGGCTGGCCTCCCGTTGACGATTGATACTTAGTTGCCG
>NC_090258.1:22925862-22938362 GCF_037325665.1 Littorina saxatilis
AATAGTTTTGATTTAATGTTTATACCGCAAAACATAATAAAGTCTTAAAGTGTGCAATTCACATGTATGTTTTATGTTTCAAAAATTGGGTGTTTTTTTTCTACTTTTTCTCTTCAAAGTCATTTTTGACTCACATGCGAAGCAAAAGTGAGTCTATGTACTCACCCGAGTCGTCCGTCCGTCCGGCCGGCCGTCCGGAAAACTTTAACGTTGGATATTTCTTGGATACTATTCAGTCTATCAGTACCAAATTTGGCAAGATGGTGTATGATGACAAGGCCCCAAAAAACATACATAGCATCTTGACCTTGCTTCAAGGTCAAGGTCGCAGGGGCCATAAATGTTGTCTAAAAAACAGCTATTTTTCACATTTTCCCCATTTTCTCTGAAGTTTTTGAGATTGAATACCTCACCTATATATGATATATAGGGCAAAGTAAGCCCCATCTTTTGATACCAGTTTGGTTTACCTTGCTTCAAGGTCACAGGAGCTCTTCAAAGTTGGATTGTATACATATTTTGAAGTGACCTTGACCCTGAACTATGGAAGATAACTGTTTCAAACTTAAAAATTATGTGGGGCACATGTTATGCTTTCATCATGAGACACATTTGGTCACATATGATCAAGGTCAAGGTCACTTTGACCCTTATGAAATGTGACCAAAATAAGGTAGTGAACCACTAAAAGTGACCATATCTCATGGTAGAAAGGGCCAATAAGCACCATTGTACTTCCTATGTCTTGAATTAACAGCTTTGTGTTGCATGACCTTGGATGACCTTGACCTTGGGTCAAGGTCACATGTATTTTGGTAGAAAAAATGTGTAAAGCAGTTCTTAGTGTATGATGTCATTGCTAGGTTTAGTTATTTGAGGTCAAGCATGTGAGTCGTATGGGCTTTGCCCTTCTTGTTAAGCAACATGAAGTGTGATACTCAAAATGGCAACTGTGTGATTTGTGTGTACTGTCAAGTTTTGCAATATTCAGAATTAAATTTGTTCCCTGCCATATGCATTTGATAGAGCGTTTCAGTAAAAAGGACAGTTGTACGGCATTGTGTGTGTTAATGTGTGCGTGTGTGTGTGTGTCGGGGGTGGTGGTGGTGGTAGTTGCCCGGTTCACAAGGTACTATATCATATGCACAGTGTTTGACTCAATGTAGGGTGTGGGCGTTTGCTTGATACTGGGTGCTTACTAGCTAATTTACGGTAAGTATCATTTCAGATGAATGTCGCTATTGCGAACGCCAAGAAGAAGAAGAAGACTATTGATTTAAGTTCTAGCAGACCTTTTAGTTCAAGACAAATAGATGTTAAAGGGAACTTTTTCTGGTTTCATTTAATGTTTCACTGTGACGTCAAGAAATATTTTACAATCTCAAACACACACACACACACACACACACACACACACACACACACACACACACAATGTCAAGCAGACACACACACACGAACTCACACACACACACACACACACACACACACACACAATTAAGCAACTCAAGAGTTTTAACATTGAAGGATAAATCTTGTAATAGAAATTGCAATGGAACATAGAGAAGTATTATAAATCAACCAGATGGCTCAGCTTAAAAGCTTGTAAACACACGCAAAAAGACAGGATGAAACAAAAGAATTCTACTTTTTAATCATCTGTGCTCAAGACACAGTTTATAGAGATAAGTCAACGAATACAGATGAAAAAAAAGTTGTCGTTCAAGCCATGTAAATGATAATAATAATTATAATAAATGTAATGATATTAATGAAAACTTATATAGCATGAACCATAAAATACTACGAATTACAATACACAATATTAACACATAAAAACATCTTGTGTGAATATTAGTGTGAATCGGTAAAATAAAATAACAACAACACAACATCTAAGCTTAGGCGTACAATACACATAAAAACGGTTTGCATAAACCACATGTAAAACGCGACTTATATGTATACAAAAAACATGTGAAGCATCCATGGGGACAAGAGATAAATGTACCGTCTACATTGACAGAAGTATTCAATATTTGTGTGCGTTGTTGGTTTTAAAGTTCTCCAGTCAGGCAAGGATACACTCTGTAGTGCCAAAATAAATGAATGTAAAAAGGTAGTTAATAGTAAAACACGACTGAAACACTGCGAAAAATATGTAGGTATATATGTGGGAGAACATTATTAAAGTCAGACAATTCACAACACCCAAGAATAAATAGAGAATATCATATGGCTTACTAGTTTTACACGAGGTGTAACACGTGACGAGGTTAAAATGAGAACTTTTCATTATTTAAAAAAAGCAACGAATGTAAACCGGGTATCACACAGTAATTAAAGGCACATACAGAGCTATTATATTTACTTGGTGAAACAAACAAAATCTTACAGTGATGGTAACCAACTCATTTCAGATCTGCACCTTTAATTGTAATGGTCTAGGTGACCACAAAAGAAGAAAAGATGTGTTTGACTATTTACGTAAACAAAAATGCAATGTGTATTTACTACAAGAAACACACTGGAAGGCAGATAATGAAAACTTTATTCGTTCGTGCTGGGGGTACAATGGTTTTGTTGCAGGCAATGAGACAAACAAGAATGGTGTGGCAATTTTGTTAACCAATACTTTTGAATACAAGGTGTACAATGTAAACAAAGATCCAGCAGGGTGTTATGTGTTGTTGGGTATAGAATTTTTTGGAAAACGTGTAACCTTAGCTAATATTTATGGTCCGAGTGATCGCGATAAACCAGATTTTTTTCTTTCAGTATTTAACCAGATAGAACAGATGGGAAATGAGTATATTATAATTGGGGGGGACTGGAATGTAACTCTTAATCCAAAGGTTGATGCTAGAAACTACAGAAGTGATGTTAATCGCACCAAAAGTAGAAAGACTATCTTGGAAATTGTTGATAACTTAGATTTGATTGATGTATGGCGCGAAATATTTCCAGATAAAAAAATGTACACTTGGAGAAGATTTAATTCTTTTCAGCAGAGTCGCCTAGATTACATTTTGATTTCTGATGCCTTGCTGTCTGATGTGAATGATGCAAAGATTATTCCTGGTTATCGCTCTGACCACTCTATTGTTATTGTTGGTTTTAAGACAGAGGACTCTGGCAAGAAAAAACAGGCAGTATTGGAACTTATGTGGATGTTATTAAACAGCTTATTTTAGATGTAAAGAAACAGTATGTGGTGCCAGTATACAATTTTGATAATATCAATGAAGTGTCTCATGATTGTATTGACTTTGTTATTAATGATCAGTTGTTTTTTGAAACTTTGTTGTTGGAAATTCGTGGAAAAACCATCTCATACTCCTGCTACAAGAAAAAAGAATAAAATAGAGAAGAAGAAAAGCTAGTGAATGAAATAACAGAAATTGAATCAAAATTAAGGCTTGACCAAGATCTTGTGTTGTTACTGGAAGATAAGCGTTCTAGGTTAATGGAATTACGTGAGAAAAAGTTGCAGGGTATGATGGTGCGTTCACGAATCCAATGGATTCACCAGGGTGAGAATTAAGCCAAGTAGATATTTTTGTAATCTGGAAAATAGAAACTTTGTGTCAAAACGCATGTGTTTTTTGGAAAAAGATGATGGTGCCGTTGTTTTTGATGATAAAGAAATTGTTAAGGAAACTAAACTTTTCTATGAAAATCTTTACAGTAAGCATGATGTAACAGATGTTAATATTGATACTTGTGTTCATAATCCCACTAAACTAAATGATGAAGAAAAAGATATGTTGGAAGGTAGCATTAGTTACATTGAAGCCCATACAGCACTGCGTGCTATGAATAATAATAAGAGTCCTGGCAGCGATGGCTTTACCATCGAGTTCTTTAATTTTTTCTTTGTGACATTGGAGCCTTTTTAGTTCGTTCTTTAAATTTTGGATTTGAAACTGGAAACTTGTCAGTGACGCAACGTCAAGGAATTATTACTTGTTTGCCAAAAGAAGGAAAGCCAAAGCAGTTTATTAAAAATTGGAGACCAATTACATTGCTAAATACAGTATATAAAATAGCTTCAGCATGTATTGCAAACAGGATTAAAGGCGTACTGCCCAAACTAATTCACACAGACCAAAGAGGATTTATGAAGGGGAGATACATAGGGGAAAATATCCGGCTGTTATATGATATCCTTTTGTATACACAATATGAACAGATTCCGGGTCAACTTCTTCTAGTCGATTTTGAGAAAGCTTTCGACAGTATTTCTTGGGAATTTATAGATAGGGTTTTAGACTTTGTAAATTTGGGCCCCGACATAAAAAAATGGGTACGAGCTTTTTACTCTGATATTGTGGCATGCGTCTCGGTAAATGGCTCTTATTCAGCCTGGTTCAGTATTTGCAGAGGAGTAAGACAGGGTGATCCTTTGTCACCTTATTTATATTTACTGTGCGCTGAGGTTTTATCAAACATGTTGCGTGAAAATGAGAAAGTAAAAGGTATACATGTGCGTGATAGCGAAATGTTAATGTCTCAGTTTGCGGACGACACAGCTTTGTGTTTGGATGGAAGTGAAGAATAATTTACAGAAGCTGTGAGAATTTTGAATGTTTTTGCTAGTATGTCCGGATTCAAAATAAATTTAGAAAAAACACAGGTCATATGGATTGGGAGTAGGAGGAACAGCCAGATACGGTACTTGTCTGACATGAATTTTTGCTGGGACCCAGGGACATTTAGATATTTGGGGGTAGTTTTCTCTGTGGATACAGGAAATATTGTCCATCTAAATTATACAGGAAAGATTGCAGAGATAAGAAAAGTATTGAACATGTGGAGTAAGCGACAGCTTACCCCTTTTGGTAAAATTACTGTTTTGAAAACACTAGCAATGTCTAAGTTAACGTACTTATTTATGAATATCCCAGATCCATGCGATATATTTTTGAAAGAACTTGATGGTATGTTTTTTCAGTTTTTATGGAATGGTAAACAAGGTAAAGTTAACAAGAAATGTGCTTGTCAGTCTTACCAAAAGGGAGGGTAAAAAATGTTAAATGTTTGTACTTTCTTGTCAGCTATGAAAATTAGCTGGAAGTTAGGAGAGTTTTCTATGCCGAATCTCCTTTAACCAGGTTTACGCTCTGTCTTTATCCTGAGCTGGATAAACAACAGCAGCTAGGGGGTGAGTTTGCCAACACTTTAATGCAATCAATCCACAATCCTTTTTGGCATGATGTATTGAAACACTTCAAGAAATTAAGCATAAAATGTATACCAACTGATGTAAGTGAGTTTAATGCAGAATGTATCTTTTATAATAGAAATATTGTAATTGGAAAACACACTGTATACTTTAAAGATTGGACAGAAAGGGGTATTTTCCAAGTCTGTCATTTACTGAATGAAAATGGCAGTCTATTGAATTTTGTAGATTTTCAGATAAAATTTCCTACATTGAAGGTTAACTTTTTGAAATTTGCAGGACTGATCAAATCTATTAAGGCATATCAGAAAAAGATAAATGTAATACAGGAGGCAAACTATGAATTGTTAAAGCAAAAACCATGGAAAATAATATTTGAAGGAAACCATAGTGCCCAATCGTGTTTGGCCTCGGCAGACTCAGCCCCAGATGGTGTGGTAAAATGGAATGGTATTTTTGATAACCTCAGCTGGAACAAGATCTTTTACTTATGTCATAAGACAACAGTTGATTGTCAGCTAAAATGGTTCCAGCTGAGGTTAATTTATAGGGCTTTGCCCACAAACCGCTACCTATTTCTGAGAAAAATTGTTGAATCTTCTAATTGTTCGTTTTGTAACAATGAGGAAGAAACAATTAATCATTTGATGTGGCATTGCCAGCATATTAACAGGTTTTGGCAGGAACTACAGGAACTGTTAAATAATAGTTGTTATCATGTTACTAATTTCCGGTTTTCGGAAGCGTTGGTATTGTTTGGAGTTCAGGAAAATATGTCCACTGATAAAGCCTTAGATTTCATTATTTTATTGGCCAAATTTTATATTTACAAATGTAAATGGAACTCTGAAAGACCGATGCTTCCGATATTCTTGAAAATTTTGAAAAGTAGATATTTATTGGACAAATACAAGGGGGGATTAGCAGAAGATAAGTTTGACCGCCTCTGGCAACCATATTCTAACCTGGTTTCATGAAAATTGTCCAGTATTAGGCTCTACTCCTCCTCCTTAATTCGTTAACAGTATCTTGATATATATTCTGTTGTAAACTTGAATCTTGTAGCAATCAATATTGTTTAAAGGTCTAGTAGTTGTTGTAGTCAAACGGTCCTATACAGTGCCTCTTTAACTTTCTCCCTCTCTCTCTCTACTTCTCTCTCTGTTCTAGATCATTCTTTTTATGCATGTTGTAGGTATGAATGTGGCGATGTGAATTGTGATGTAATGTAATGTGTTGTAAAATAAAAAAACAGGAAAAAAAATATTAAAGAAAAAAAAAGTAATTAAAGGCACAGTAAGCCTCCCGTAAACCATCACAGAGCTCCCCGAGCGTCTACATACAGTACAAGCATACTTCCATTTAAACGCTCACCGAACGGGAACATCCTGGCTGCTTTCTGTCGAGCGTGAGAAATTTTCGTGGACTTGGCCCTTTACAACAATGGCGCCTCGTTTTGGTGCTGGACGGCTGTTATGAATATCCCGGAAATCACGCCCGGACAGTAAGCCTCCCGTAAACCATCACAGATACTGTCAGGCTTTTACACACAGTACAAACACCCTTCCATTTGAACGCTCACCAAACGGGAACATCCTAGGTGCCCTACGTAAAGAGCGAGGAGTTTTTAAAGAATTAATTTTGCAGATTGTCTCGAACACTTTTTGGACCTATCCTGAACTCGGGTCAAAAATGAGTTACTTCCCTTAAACTGGCGATAGCCGTGGATCGATGATTATCAGAATGTTTTTGGACCGTGGTGCGTTTTTGCGCTAGACCTAACTTTTAAAATCTAAATAATAAATTGACAGCTTGTTACACAAACATTCTTTAATCATAAAAGAATTCTTTTTTCATCAAGACAAGATCAGTGCAATTCGAAGTTGTGAAAGTTTGAAAAAAGAAAAGCCCGGAAGCAGGGTCACGCAAGGGTCGTAGCAGACGACGGTTTATGCGGCACATCGCCGTTCCTCTCAACAGTGAAAAGCCATCGCTAGAGTTCTTGTGAACCACAGCCGTTTGTTTCGTGCATAAAAACGTGCTATTGTAGATAAGCTCACATCGAGTCGCATTCAAATGACTAACTGACGACTACATTGTGAAAAGGGGAAACTGGATCACACGGGTTCACGATGGCTCAGGGGTAAGATAAACCACGCAAAAATAAATTCTTTGAAAATTGTTCGCTCTTTACGGAGGGCACCTAGGATGTTCTCAATCGGTGAGTGTTTAAATGAAAGGGTGTTTGTACTGTGTGTAAAAACCTGACCGTATCTATGATGGTTTACGGGAGGCTTACTGTGCCTTTAAGCTTTGTTGTATTATGTTTATTTTACATTCTGAATTTGCGTGCCTCAAACTTCCAGACGCACTTGGTCGGAGTGTCCAAATTGAAGACACTTCAGTCTTCTGAAACTTCTTTTCCAAAGTGAAAGCGATCGACTGATATATAGTACAAAAAGACGTCATAACAAGAATTATGTAGAGGTTACATGCCGAGTCTCAGTGATTATCAAAAATAATGGTCGAAGTTAGCGGATCATGAAAAATGCGAGCTTTAGCGAGCTTTTTCATGACCGCGAACTGAGACCATTATTTTTGATAATCACTGAGACGAGGTGTGTAACCTCTTTATTCCTCCTTTCTTCAGTTATTCAAAGAAAAGAGGAGGTTTTTTGCGAAAGTTTGATCGAATCCTATTCACTCAACCAGTCAACCTGCGCAGGTGATCGATTAATGCGCGGTTGTATAGTTCCGTGCAAATCATTCCATTCTGTTAACACTTCTTGTCAGTTTTCCTATTTTGGACTAAAATCAAGTACACAGATATGCTGTTATTCTGCTGTGGCGGCAAAGGCAGATATTGTGTGTTCTGTATATGTTTTGGTATCGGTTAGGATAATGTTCTTTCGTCAAATGGGACAAGCAGACGAACTTTTGCACCCGTGTTCCAACGTTAAAAACTGTATGAAGTTAAGTTTTCTGGGTAAAATAGTGTATGAAACCGCTTTATGTTGTTTAAATTGATGAGATGTGTGCATTTGGTTGCGTGTGATCTGTTTATTAAATGAAATATTGTTGAAAACTGACCGTCGGATTGCAGTCTGTTGTCGAAGAAACTGAGTGAAAAGAAGGGGAACTACTCTTGTCGCTAGACAAAGTATGAGTTACTTGCCTTGGGAAATTGCTTGTGATGAACGTCTGATCTAGATTCAGAAAACAACCGAACTCATGGATTTTATATGGAGATTCATGTGTTCAGGCCTGTAGTTGTTAATTTAAATGCGGTATGTTTGTATTGTTTGCTCCAGAGATGTATACTTCGTACATTAGAGCGTTCGGAACTTTTCAGTCGCAAAAAGTAGTACCGAAACAGAACAGCTTCTCAACCCATTGCACTATCGAGGATTCAGGCTGTTGCTGGGTCGTTATTTGTTTGGTTGCTGGGTCATTATCGAAAAATAACTACCCCTACAAGTTTACAGAGGTAAAGAAGCAGAGGGGGGAATAAAACATATTATCAAACCGAGCGTTTCCCACACCCCGAAAGCGGCGTATGGTTGCCTGAATGGCGGGGTAAAAACTGTCATACACGTAAAAATCCACTCGTGCAAAAACACTTGATGAGTGAACGTGGGAGTTTGAGCCCATGAACGGAAGGAGACGATCGAAGAAGAAAACCGAGCGTTAACGACGTCGGAGAGTCCAAATTAGTGGCTGCTTTGTTACGTTTTCTTTTTGCCAAATATACCCTAGAATCATTAAAAGAAAATGTTCCGAGTTAAATATTGGGTGCCTTTGCCTCTGAACTTCTCTGCATACAGCCACGTTTCCTCTTTCCTTGTGATCGTTCGGGGTCACTGCCCACCAAACAAACATCCCATCTCCGAGGCATTTGATGGCCACATCGTTTCAGCCGTAATACGCTTATGAAGGAATCAGGTTGATATCATTCCACGTGTCCGTTCTAAACACTCGTTCAGAAGAAACAACAACGTGTTTCAAGTCGGCTTCAGCAAAATACGAGAGTTCGACAATCCATTAATGTGCAAGCCATAGGCCCCTACTGTACGCGATGTGCACGACGCGCGTTCCAACAATTTACCGTTCGTCCGTCGGTCGGTGTAACGATCTCAAGTCAAGCTTTCGCATTTAATATATTTTAACCCAGACAGAAATGTTGCTTTCCCGTCAAATAACAGAGGTACGCTTATTTGACCCTATAAGTGTAAAGTTAAGTACCAAAACCGTTCGATCAACTGTACTTTGGAAGGGAAGGGGGATATTTAGTGTGGAATTTATACGAGATCAACAAGACCCGAACTATGCGGATTTGCGTGTGTGTGTATGTGTGTGTGTCACGTAGTGTGTGTGTGTGTGTGTGTGGGTGCGTATGTGTGTGTATGTGTGTGTGGTGTGTGTGTGTATGAGTACGTGTGTTCAGTTTGTGTGTGCTTGTGCGCCTGCGGGCGTGCAGTGCGTGCGCGCGCGCGCGCGTGTGTGTGTGTATGTGTGCGTGCGTGCGTGCGTGCGTCAGTGTGTGTGTGTGCACGGTGCGCGCACCAGCGTAATGTGTGTGTGTGCTGATCATGTTTGTCCGTTTGTATGTCCGTTTTGCAGAGTGTCCAGAGGATTCAACTTAGTCAAACACCAAAGAAAGCGCGTCGTATTATTGACACGTATATGTTAAACTCGTTGTGCACAGTATGCAGAGGTACACCATCTGGCGGATCTAAGTAGATACACGAAGTAGCCACCACAGTTGTGGACAGCGACGTTTATCGGCCCCTTGCAGCACCAGTCCAGGCTGCCACAGGCGGTTGCAGATATCTGCTGGCCCAAGTTCGGCAGTTTCTGCCCTTTCAGGTTAAGCCAGTACGAAACACGCGTACCACAGCGCTGGGGCTGAAACCATATAGAGTGGCAGCGGTTATTTTGCGTGTGTATGTGTGAGTGCGCGCGCCCACACACACACACACACACACCCTTATACTCACATACACACACCACACCGTACACACACACACGCACACACACACCACACACTATCACACACACACACACACACAATCACACACACACACACACACACACACACACACACACACACACTCTCTCTCTCTCTCTCTACTCACAGGGGTACATCGTGTGGGCATGACGGCGTTAGCACCGTTGAGGAGGAAGCGATACCAGCCATAAGCCATTCCTTTGTCGCATATCCGACGGTTTCCGTGGTTCACGTCGCGTCTGATGTCATCAATCACCTTGTAGTTTAAACATGGTCCTGAGAAACGGTAAAGAATGAAATAGAAAACATAACTTCGTTTTGGAAGCTGCTAAAAAGGATGTAAATGTTGGCGGCAAAGACGATTTACCTCTACCTCAGCTCCTATTGTAAAGCCGAGTGGTGTAGTTTCACTAACACTTTTTGATTGCCATTGTCTGTTTCTAAGATGTCATGGCGCGTACTTGTATAAACTGCATTTGGCAGAATAGTGACCAAAACCACATGCGACAAAATCGACCTGACAATCCATCAAATCAAATCAAATCAAATTAACTTGATCATCTCACATGGAGAAATTGCTGTGGTGGTGCATGTAGCATACAGACAAACGAAAGACTACAGCATTAATACTATATCTAAATATATGTACTAATTAATAACATTGTTCTCAACTAATCACCTCTCTGCATACAAACATCTCGCTGTTAAGATTTAAGACAGATATCTAACAGAGTCGATTAGTTGATGTCTAACACAGCCTGACGGCTTCGTTAGACAATCAACGTAATCTCTTTTAAAAAAAAACCGTCTGTCACTCGACCAAGTCTGAATAGCAGGTAATTACACTATTTTGGGTAATTTTTTGTTATATTTGACGTGTGATATTTCATCCTTTGTTGTTTGTATATATAGAGTTCAAACCATGATATTGGAGCACATCTTAAATACTATGTTAAGACATATTTACTCCCTATACTGAACAAGTTTCAATCAAGACTGACACGAAATGATGCATACTATTCAACATGAATTGTAATCATTGACGCACAACCCTCTGTTTCAACATCCAAGGTAAAAAAATCTCCACATCTGTGCAATCAGTTATCGTTTCCCTTTACTGATCTGACGTTTACAATAGCCACTATATTTGAGTACAGAAAGCAAACCTAGGCCTCTTAAACATAACTTCATGTTTAAACATGTCCGTTTTTGATGTCTCGCCTTTTGGCACTGAGTCATCTCTAAAACTATTGGGAGTTTTTGCTTAAAACTTCTCTTCTTGTGATCCTCAATCATCATACAGGACCTTAATTCCTATCGACAGCTGTTCAAAGGATTATGTTTGCGAACAAACAAGTAAACTATGACTTGATTTGAACTGCACAATCTGGATAATGGGGTTCATGGACGACTCACTAAAAATCAAAGAAGAAATTGTACGGTGTAAATTCCTCCCTATTCGGACGACATGGGTAGAGTACGTACGACCCGTACTCCGTAAAGAGTCGTAAAACGTTTATACTTATTCGGATGGCGCGGGTTTTGGGCGACCCATACTTTTTACGTTGAATCCTTCTTTATGAAGAATGGGTCGTTCACGACCCACATCACCCGGACTGCGTAGTTTAGGGACCCGGTGAAATTTGAGTCTGCAATATTATGTTTCATATGGTATTAACAAACATGCCAACAGTCATAACAACCAGACCATGTTTTTTGTTTGTTTTTGTTTTTTCAATAAACTCACCAGAAACTTCTTTCACAAAGACTCGTGCCTGCTGAGTGGTACTTGCCGGCCACACATTACGTTGACAGGTGCAAATCTTCCCGTTGAAGGTGAAAGCCTTGCTACCATCTTGTTGCTGACAAATAGATGCGCACTGGGAGGAACCGACAGCTGGACTCTGGAAAACAGTGTCTCCCACGGCCACACCCGTATACAGGTTGTACATCTCACTCTGAATGACGTCTGCCGCACCCACAGCGATCCATCCGGCAGCAAGAATGAGAAGAGGAGACATTATCGTCGGTAGCAGTATAATGTATCGATTAACTCACCAAACTAACACTGATGCAATTATGCTTCTTTGATTTTGGTTCGGTTTAGGTGTTTCTCTGTGGGCAGTTTCTATTCATGTAACAAAAACTGACATAATTATCTGTTGGCTTATTTCAGCTTGAAATAAGGCTCAAAGCGCGGTGCCTACTCGGAAGCACAGAAGGTTTCACGCACAAATAAATTTGAACAACTCCGCCGTTTACCAATATCTGGCGTATTTCGGCTTAACACAGTGATCAGCAAAGTAC
>NC_090258.1:22948362-22978362 GCF_037325665.1 Littorina saxatilis
GCTTTAAATGTGATACAATGCTATATATCAGGAGAACATTCAATGTTCTACTCTTTTCACAATTAGTCAAGTTTTGACTAAATGATTTAACATAGAAGGGTAATCGAGATGAGGGTCGTGGTGCATGTGTGTGTGTGTGTATGTGTATGTTTAGAGTGATTCCGAGAAAAGCAATGGACCTATCTTCATGAAATTTAAAATGAGAGTTCTTGAGTATGATATCCGCAGACTTTTTCTTTCATTTTTACATTTAGTCAAGTTTTGACGTAGCTCAGTTGGTAGCGCGCTGGCTTTGTAGCCAGTTGGTCGCTATCAACGTGGGTTCGATCCCCACGTTCGGCGAGAGATTTATTTCTCGGATTCAACTTTGTGCAGACACTCTTCGGTGTCCGAACACCCCCGTGTGCACACATGCGCACGAAAAAGATCCCACGTTCACAGCGAAAGTCTCAGGGCTTGGAAAACACGAAGACACGCATGCATCATCTATCGTCTCTGATTATTACGATCGTATTTCGATACTTTGACGAGACAAACTCAATGCTGGTGTGTCGAAGAAGACAGCCACAGCGGGCTTGTTCGAATCAAAGTATCACACCATATCTTCAGCGTATTACCAATACCTGTCCCAATATAGAACAGTTGGTCTAAGAGGACGTTAAACCCTAATAGTTAGTCAGTCAGTCTTTCCTTGTGATCGTTCCGGGTCACTGACCACCAAACAAACATCCCGCCTCAAGGAAGCTGACGCATAATCATTTGATGGCCAAATAGTTTCAGTAATACGCTTATGAAGAAATCATGATATGTTTCCACGTGTAAGTAGTTCTAAACACTCTTACAGAGGCGGTGTAACACGAAATTTTTACTCCACGAAAAATTTACTCCGGAGTAAATATTTCGTACGAAATTCTTACTCCGAGTACACTTTTCGTACGAGAAAAGAACTCCCCAAGGCACGAACAAATTACTCCCTCCGCGAAATTTTTACTCCCCATTTTTACATTTAGTCAAGTTTTGACTAAATGTTTTAACATAGAGGGGGAATCGAGACGAGGGTCGTGGTGTATGTGTGTGTGTGTGTGTCTGTCTGTGCGTGTGTGTGTGTGTAGAGCGATTCAGACCAAACTACTGAACCGATCTTTATGAAATTTGACATGAGAGTTCCTTGGAATGATATCCCCGGACGTTTTTTTCTTTTTTTCGATAAATACTTTTGATGACGTCATATAGGGCTTTTTTTAAAAGTTGAGACGGCACTGTCACACCCTCATTACATTTAGTCAAGTTTTGACTAAATGTTTTAACATAGAGGGGGGAATCGAGACGAGGGTCGTGGTGTATGTGTGTGTGTCTGTCTGTGTGTGTGTGTAGAGCGATTCAGACTAAACTACTGGGCCGATTTTTATGAAATTTGACATGAGAGTTCCTGGGTATGATATCCCGGACGTTTTTTTCATTTTTTCGATGACGTCATATCCGGCTGTTTGTAAAAGTTGAGGCGGCACTGTCACACCCTCATTTTTGAATCAAATTGATTGAAATTTTGGCAAAGCAATCTTCGACGAAGCCCGGGGTTTGGTATTGCATTTCAGCTTGGTGGCTTAAAAACTAATGAGTGAGTTTGGTCATTAAAAATCGGAAACTTGTAATCAAAATTATTTTTTTATTAAACGATCCAAAAACAATTTCATCTTATTCTTCGTCATTTTCTGATTCCAAAAACATATACATATGTTATATTTGGATTAAAAACAAGCTCTGAAAACTAAAAATACAAAAATTATAATCAAAATTAAATTTCCGAAATCGTTTTAAAAACTATTTCATCTTATTCCTTGTCGGTTCCTGATTCCAAGAACATATAGATATGCTATGTTTGGATTAAAAACACGCTCAGAAAGTTAAAACGAAGAGAGGTACAGTAAAGCGTGCTATGAAGCACAGCGCAATCGCTACCGCGCCAAACAGGCTCGTCACTTTCACTGCCTTTTGCACTAGCGGCGGACTACGTTCAGTTTCATTCTGTGAGTTCCACAGCTTGACTAAATGTAGTAATTTCGCCTTACGCGACTTGTTTTTTAATCAAATTGATTGAAATTTTTGTAAAGCAATCTTCGACAAAGGCCGGACTTCGGTATTGCATTTCAGCTTGGTGGCTTAAAAATTAATTAATGACTTTGGTCATTAAAAATCTGAAAATTGTAATAATTTTTGTTTTAATATAAAACGATCCAAATTTACGTTCATCTTATTCTACATCATTTCTTGATTCCAAAAACATATAAATATGTTATATTTGGATTAAAAACAAGCTCTGAAAATTAAAGATATAAAAATTATGATCAAAATTAAATTTCCGAAATCGATTTAAAAACAATTTCATCTTATTCCTTGTTGGTTCCTGATTCCAAAAACATATAGATATGATATGTTTGGATTAAAAACATGTTCAGAAAGTTAAAACGAAGAGAGGTACAGAAAAGCGTGCTATGCAGCACAGCGAAACCACTACCGCGCTGAACAGGCTCGTCAGTTTCACTCCGTTTTGCACAAGCGGCGGACTACGGTCATTGTGAAAAAATGCAGTGCGTTCAGTTTCATTCTGTTAGTTCCACAGCTTGACTAAATGTAGTAATTTCGCCTTACGCGAATTGTTTTTACTTCCAGTAAAAATCTTGTTCGCAAAAATGGGATGCGGGCGAAGGAATAATGCCAATAAGTGATCTCGCGCACACGAATGTCGCGCTACCCTCCTTCCACCCCTTCCACCACCAAGACTAACAGGGGACAAGGGAGTAAAAATTTCGTACACCTGGCATGGGAAGTTAAATTGCTTGTGTTTGGGTGAAGTAATTTATTCGTTATTTATTCGTCAGGGGAGTAACATTTTTGTACGAAATGGTTACTCGGAACTCACCTGTCTTGGGGAGTAATTTTCTCGTGAAATGGGGGAGTGTTTTTTTCGTAAAGGGAGTAAAAATCTCCTGGGAGTAATTTTCTTGTGTTACAGCGGAAACAACAATATTGGCGCTCCAAGTATTCTTCATCTTCCTCTTTTTACATTTAGTCAAGTGTTGACTAAATGTTTTAACATAGAGGCGGAATCGAGACGAGGGTCGTGGTGTGTGTGTGTGTGTGTGTGTGTGTGTGTGTGTGTGTGTGTGTGTGTGTGTGTGTGTGTGTGTGTGTGTGTATGTCTGTCTGTCTGTCTGTCTGTCTGTGCGTGTCTGTGTGTAGAGCGATTCAGAGTAAACTACTGGACCGATCTTCATGAAATTTACATGAGAGTTCCTGGGCATGATATCCCCAGACGTTTTTTTCATGTTTTGGATAAATGTCTTTGATGACGTCATATCCGGCTTTTTGTAAAAGATGAGGCGGCACTGTCACACCCTCATTTTTCAATCAAATTGATTGAAATTTTGGCCAAACAATCTTCGACGAAGGCCAGACTTTGGTATTGCATTTCAGCTTGGAGGCTTAAAAATTAAGTAATGAATTTGGTCATTAAAAATCTGAAAATTGTAATTAAAATTATTTTTTTATAAAACGATCCAAAACTACGTTTATCTTATTCTTCGTCATGTTCCGATTCCAAAAAAATATAAATATGTTATATTCGGATTTAAAAACAAGCTCTGAAAAATAAAAATATAAAAATTATGATTAAATTTCCGAAATCGATTTAAAATTAATTCCATCGTATACCTTGTCGGTTCCTGATTCCAAAAACACATAGATATGATATGTTTGGATTAAAAACACGCTCAGAAAGTTCAAATGAAGAGAGGTGCAGTAAAGCGTGCTATGCAGCATAGCGAAACCACTACCGCGCTAAACAGGCTCGTCATTTTCACTGCGTTTTGCACGAGCGGCGGACTACGGTCATTTTTTAAAAATGCAGTGCGTTCAGTTTCATTCTGTGAGTTCCACAGCTTGACTAAATGAAGTATTTTCGCCTTACGCGACTTGTTTTGTTCTCTCGTTGTCCCATTTTGTTTTATCACCTTCTGTATTACAACCCCCATCCTTCTGTTTGTTTTTGTATCTTGCTTTTGTGTTTGTTATAGTATTCTGAAATGACTATCTCGATGTAGTCCGCCATCATGCTTAACACTGTTATGTTTTCACTAGGATTACTTAAAAAAAAGCGCTTATAAGCTTAAGTCAGAAATCCCAAATGCCATATATACTGTTTATGTCATGATAAAAATTGAATAAAATCTTGTTTAAACAAAACAACAACGTACCCGTTTCAAGTCGGGTTCAGCAGAATACGAGAGTACGATAATCCATTAACGAGCAAGCTGTGCGTGATGTGTTGAGTACGACGCGCGTTCCAACTTCGTCCGTTGGTCATTGTAACAATCTCAAGCCAACCTTTCGTATTTGATATATAACCACGACTGAAATGTTTCTTTTTTGTCCATTTACAGAGGTATGGTCATTTAACGGAAAAAAAGCATGTCCGTTTGTTGAAAGTGAAGGAAATGTGTGGTGAAACTCGATAGACTTGACCTCAAAATTCGATTCCTTCGAAATCGTGCACCGAGTGGTTACGTCCCTTGAATAAAGAAGGACAGGATTTTGGGATGAAGCACATTTTTTAGTTAAAATACCTTCCGCGGGGGTGTGTGTGTGTGTGTGTGTGTGTGTGTGTGTGTGTGTGTGTGTTTGTGTGTGTGTGTGCGTGTGCGTGCGTGCACGCCTGAGTGTGTGTGTGTGTGTGTGTGTGTGTGTGTCTGTGTGTGTCTGTGTGTGTGTATATGCACGGTGCACGCGCCTGTGTGCGTGTGAGTGTGTTGGTGTTTGTATGTGCGTTTTGCAGACGGTGTCTAGAGTAGGCTATTCTAACACCAAAACACCAAAGAAAGCGAGGTCCTTTGTTTGTGTAATGTCTTGGGGTTGTTATGCGGACACACAAGAAGGGTGAGGTGCAACGGTTTATTCGGTGACCACATGGCAGGCTCTCTGTACGGAAGTCTCAGTGCGCATGACTGATCCAAACATTGAACCCCGATAGTACATTGGTACCGTAGATACAATGAACTGGTCAAAGGGAGACAACAGAATGCTAGTCATTATATCTTTCCCCTCTTTGAATGAAAAACACTCTTTTAAATTTACTGTTAACTGCTGGAAAAATCATATTATTCAAAAAAGTTTTAAACTTCAGAACCAAAATAAAATCCTTAGCTAATTACAGTTCAATATACTTCTTGAAAACAAACTTAATCTTTACTATTCATCATTTGACTAATAATACCTGAAAACTGAAAAGAAACACATCTGTCTTGATATCACTTTAAACTGAACTAAGAAACAACTTAATTGTACGGCATGATTACTGTCTGTCTCTTGTTTGTTGTTCGTTTTGTTGATAAGAGAATATTAACACACTAAAACTTGGATTTCTAGATTGTTATCTGGAAATGTTTTCACATCTTGCACTTCAGTCTTTAAACACACATATAGTCTTTCATGTGTTGTGGAAAAGTGCGGTTTCTTTTGGACCGACGTGGGCTAATACTGGCAGGCGGAACTGAACCGTGTGAAGAAGGTGTAGTGCTTGGCGGAACATCGTCATCAGTTTCACCAGCAGTTGGGGCTTCTTCGTGGTCAGTCCTGGTTGTCTCTTCAGTTTCTGTAACTGGTGCGTCCTCTTTGTTGGAGACTACTTGTGGTGTGACAGATGGCGGCAGTCGACGGAAAAGGGAAGAGTTTCTCGTGACGGTCGACCCATCAGGCTTCTGTGCGGTGATCATGGAACCTTTGGTATCAGTCACAAGAAGAGTTTTTGGATTGAAATTAGTGGAGAGTTTGTTCTGCTTCATCTGCTTCACCAAAACGCTGTCACCAGGCTCCATGTTGTAGTCTTTGGCATGATGTCGGCAGCACACTTCATTTTCTGCAAATGTGTCTCTCAGACGCACTTCTGCATCAGCAGGATGTTGTGAACTGTTAGACTGGACTTCTGGCAGCTTCGTTCTCGGTTCCCGACCAAACATGAGGAAGTAAGGAGTGAACGACGTGGTGCAGTGTGGTGTTGCTCTGTAGACTCTGCAGAATCTGTGGAGCTCTTGTCGCCAGCTTCTTATCTCAACGTAGGCTGAGCGAACAGCCTTCATCATGGGTTTGTTGAACGTTTCCGCTTGAGCGTTTGCTTTCGGCCACAGAGGAGTAATGCATCTCTTCGGCGTTGCTGTGTCTGGCTTCTCTACTTTACTGCCGGTGTAGCACGAGCAAATTACTTCCACGATATTTTTACCCCCGAGTAAAATTACTTACGAAAAGTAAACTCCCTTCACGAAAAAATGACTCCCCCATTAAACAATTTAAGTCTTTACTTAAATTTGGTTATGGCCAGGTTTGGCTGTAAGACATGTAACGGGTAAGACGGTCGAAAATGATCATTTGTTCACCTTTCTGTAAAAAGTCGCACCGAGGATAAGTCAAGGGAGGTAAATCTCCCAACTTTCTTTTTCATCTTGAACTTGGCGTGGTAAGACGTGTCGTAACGGAGAAAAAATGTGTATCGATGTATATCGCTGTATATCCTGAGCAATCCGTGATCAGAAGTATCCTTGGTGGTATCGTATGGTATTATGATGGTTTTGTTTGTATTTTGATGCTAATATTTTATTATTGGAATGAATTTGAAGAATTGTGCATCATGCACAATTCACAGTCAATAGACATGTGTGTGCTAACAAGGCCCGATTCAACATTCTTAGACAAACAGATTGAACTGATCAAAAGATAAAAGGAAGCCAGGATTAAATGTAAATCTATCACCAGAAAGGTCCGTTACGGCATTCTTAGCCACCCACCGCGTATGGCTTATAACTTATATGAAATGATCAAAAGAGGTGAAGAAGTTGGACAAATTGTAGATCTACATACTGCAGCGCGAGGCGATTCGTAACTCGGAGCAGATCATTAGACTAGTTACTAAGGGATAAGGTGATTAAACCTCGTTCTTCTGCAACGCCGGAACTTTGCACAGTGAAGGTATTGTCAGTGAATATATTAACAGGCAGTGAGAGGTGATTTAGGGTGCAACTTGGGGCGCAATTTTGACAATTTCATTTCGCGCCAGATCTAGCCCTCGATATAAAAACGTTGACAGTACGTTCTGTGACGTACACGCGTGCAGGCACTCGACGTCACAAACAGAGGTAATCAAGTGACAGAAGGAAAACAGGTTTGCGGGTAGCTTTAACCTTTGCCGTGCTTCCTGGGTTCACCTGTACCCAGAGACACACTAAAATCATTGTAACTCTGGAACCATTAAAGGTATCGTTTTGAAATTTTAAGTATCTCTCACACACCTAATTTGCTCTCTGTCTGCAAATTTTTAGTGTGTACATGACAAAACATCAGAATTAATTGATTATGATAATTTACATAAACACTACCGATGGCGCGGGTTCACACATACCCATACTTTTAAAGAGTAGTAGTGATTGTAACTATCCCTCTGCCGACGGCGCGGGTTCTGCTACACCCATAATTACCAAAGCGGCGGCCGCGGAACAGTGTCTGTCTGCCTGTTTGTCTCCAAGAGACTGTCTGTCTCTCTGTTTGTCTGTCCGTATCTCTCTGTCTGTATGTCTGTTGTCAGTTGCTCTGTCTGTCTGTCTGTCTGTCTATCCGTCTATCCGTCTATCTGACTGTCTGTCTATCTGACTGTCTGTCTCTGTCTCTCTCTCTCTCTGTCTGTCTCTCTCTCTGTCTGTCTCTCTCTCTGTCTCTCTCTCTCTGTCTCTCTCTCTTAGTCTCTCTCTCTGTCTCTCTCTCTTAGTCTCTCTCTCTGTCTCTCTTTCTTAGTCTCTCTCTCTCTCTTTCTTAGTCTCTCTCTCTCTTTCTTAGTCTCTCTCTCTTAGTCTCTCTCTCTCTTTCTTAGTCTCTCTCTCTCTCTCTTTCTTAGTCTCTCTCTCTCTCTCTTTCTTAGTCTCTATCTCTCTCTCTCTTAGTCTCTCTCTCTCTTTCTTAGTCTCTCTCTCTCTTAGTCTCTCTCTCTTTCTTAGTCTCTCTTTCTCTCTCTCTTTCTTAGTCTCTCTCTCTCTCTCTTTCTTAGTCTCTCTCTCTCTTTTTTAGTCTCTCTCTCTCTTTCTTAGTCTCTCTCTCTTTCTTAGTCTCTCTCTCTCTCTTTCTTAGTCTCTCTCTCTCTCTCTAGCTCTTTCTTAGTCTCTCTCTCTCTCTCTTTCTTAGTCTCTCTCTCTCTTTCTTAGTATCTCTCTCTCTCTCTCTCTTTCTTAGTCTCTCTCTCTCTTTCTTAGTATCTCTCTCTCTTTCTTAGTCTCTCTCTCTCTCTTTCTTAGTCTCTCTCTCTTTATTAGTCTCTCTCTCTCTTTCTTAGTCTCTCTCTCTCTTTCTTAGTCTCTCTCTCTCTTTCTTAGTCTCTCTCTCTCTTTCTTAGTCTCTCTCTCTCTCTTTCTTAGTCTCTCTCTCTCTCTTTCTTAGTCTCTCTCTCTCTCTCTCTCTCTCTCTTAGTCTCTCTCTCTTTCTTAGTCTCTCTTTCTCTCTCTCAGTCTCTCTCTCTCTCTCTCTTTCTTAGTCTCTCTCTCTCTTTTTTAGTTTCTCTCTCTCTTTCTTAGTCTCTCTCTCTCTCTCTCTTTCTTAGTCTTTCTCTCTCTCTCTCTCTTAGTCTCTCTCTCTTTCTTAGTCTCTCTCTCTTTCTCTCTCTTAGTCTCTCTCTTTCTTAGTCTCTCTTTCTCTCTCTTAGTCTCTCTCTCTCTCTCTCTTTCTTAGTCTCTCTCTTTTTTAGTCTCTCTCTCTCTCTTTCTTAGTCTCTCTCTCTCTCTCTCTTTCTTAGTCTCTCTCTCTCTCTCTTTCTTAGTCTCTCTCTCTCTTTCTTAGTCTCTCTCTCTCTTTCTTAGTCTCTCTCTCTCTTAGTCTCTCTCTCTCTTTCTTAGTCTCTCTCTCTCTCTCTTTCTTAGTCTCTCTCTCTCTCTTTCTTAGTCTCTCTCTCTCTCTCTTAGTCTCTCTCTCTCTTTCTTAGTCTCTCTCTCTCTTAGTCTCTCTCTCTTTCTTAGTCTCTCTTTCTCTCTCTTTCTTAGTCTCTCTCTCTCTCTTTCTTAGTCTCTCTCTCTCTTTATTTGTCTCTCTCTCTTTCTTAGTCTCTCTCTCTCTTTCTTAGTCTCTCTCTCTCTTTCTTAGTCTCTCTCTCTCTCTAGCTCTTTCTTAGTCTCTCTCTCTCTCTCTTTCTTAGTCTCTCTCTCTCTTTCTTAGTCTCTCTCTCTCTCTCTTTCTTAGTCTCTCTCTCTCTCTTTATTAGTCTCTCTCTCTCTCTCTTTCTTAGTCTCTCTCTCTCTCTTTCGTAGTCTCTCTCTCTTTCTTAGTCTCTCTCTCTCTCTCTTTCTTAGTCTCTCTCTCATTTTCTTAGTCTCTCTCTCTCTTTCTTTCTTAGTCTCTCTCTCTCTTTCTTAGTCTCTCTCTCTCTCTCTCTTAGTCTCTCTCTCTCTCTTTCTTAGTCTCTCTCTCTCTCTCTCTCTCTCTTAGTCTCTCTCTCTTTCTTAGTCTCTCTTTCTCTCTCTTAGTCTCTCTCTCTCTCTCTTTCTTAGTCTCTCTCTCTTTTTTAGTCTCTCTCTCTCTTTCTTAGTCTCTCTCTCTCTCTTTCTTAGTCTTTCTCTCTCTCTCTCTCTTAGTCTCTCTCTCTTTCTTAGTCTCTCTCTCTCTCTCTCTCTTAGTCTCTCTCTTTCTTAGTCTCTCTTTCTCTCTCTTATTCTCTCTCTCTCTCTTTCTTAGTCTCTCTCTCTCTCTTTTTTAGTCTCTCTCTCTCTCTTTCTTAGTCTCTCTCTCTCTCTCTCTCTTTCTTAGTCTCTCTCTCTCTTTTTCTTAGTCTCTCTCTCTCTCTCTTTCTTAGTCTCTCTCTCTCTTTCTTAGTCTCTCTCTCTCTCTCTTTCTTTGTCTCTCTCTCTCTCTCTTTCTTAGTCTCTCTCTTTCTTAGTCTCCCTCTCTCTCTCTTTCTTAGTCTCTCTCTCTCTTTCTTAGTCTCTCTCTCTCCCTCTCTCTTTCTTAGTCTCTCTCTCTCTCTCTTTCTTAGTCTCTCTCTCTCTCTTTCTTAGTCTCTCTCTCTCTCTCTTTCTTAGTCTCTCTCTCTCTTTATTTGTCTCTCTCTCTCTCTCTTTATTTGTCTCTCTCTCTCTATCTTTCTTAGTCTCTCTCTCTCTCTTTCTTAGTATCTCTCTCTCTTTCTTAGTCTCTCTCTCTCTCTCTTTCTTAGTCTCTCTCTCTTTCTTAGTCTCTCTCTCTCTTTCTTAGTCTCTCTCTCTCTCTTTCTTAGTCTCTCTCTCTTTCTTAGTCTCTCTCTCTCTCTCTTTCTTAGTCTCCCTCTCTCTCTTTCTTAGTCTCTCTCTCTCTCTTTCTTAGTCTCTCACTCTCTTTCTTAGACTCTCTCTCTCTTTCTTAGTCTCTCTCTCTCTCTTTCTTAGTCTCTCTCTCTCTTTCTTAGTCTCTCTCTCTCTGTCTCTCTTTCTTAGTCTCTCTCTCTCTTTCTTAGTCTCTCTCTCTCTCTCTCTCTTTCTTAGTCTCTCAGTCTCTCTCAGTCTCTCCCTCCCCCTCTCCCTCCCCCTCTCCCTCCCCCTCTCCCTCCCCTGCAAGAGGTCGGTGAAGGGAGAAACTCGATGCAACCACTGAAGTAGCGCTGTGGGTTTCCCTGAACCCACCCCGTCGTTAGAGAAATAAACGGTAAAAACCCTCTTTCAAATGTATGGGTTCAGACAAACCCGCATCGTCGTTAGAGGAATAAACGGTAAAAACCCTCTTTCAAATGTATGGGTTCAGACAAACCCGCATCGTCGGGAGTGTGTAGTCAAAAGCGGAATCCGGCAAAGGTTAAAGGCCCAGTCTGCCTCAATATGTTTATTAAATGACCCAGTTCAATTAAATGGCTGTTTATCTTGCCAGATCTTGTGGTTTGTTTTACCTCTGATCCGCTGTAAACCCGCATCACACACAATTTTACAATTTCAGTTGGAGATTTCATCACGTAGTGGTGTGCCTCTGAATCTAAAATGCCATAAACAGCTGCGGGTCACACGAGCTAATCGGCGGCGGTGGGATTTAAGGAGGCAAGCGCTGTGCAGAAGATTCGTGCGTTTGAAGAGACACGACCGTTGCGTTATCTGCTTCTGGGCTCCTAATTTAAAACTTTCCAACCTTCGAGTTGTCCGGTTATGACTTTAAGAATGGGTGTTTAAAGGAATGGGTGTTTGTATTGTGTGCGAAGGCCTGGTGGTGTATGTGACCAGAGGCTGATGGTTCACGTGAAGCTGTGAAGGGTGTGTAACTCGATAATTCGCTTTTCAAAAAATAGAGTTGGTGCTTTTGCCTTTTAACGATTCGCTCAAGTTCCAGTATTTATATATTAACTTCAATTTATACTGAAAGGTCCATACCTGAACAGATAGAGATTGGTTTGTAGATTGTGGCTTTGGTAGTATAAATAGACCTTTTCGGTATCCGAGCAGCCCTCGCGAAATATCCGCGATATTTGTTATTATGTTTGGAACATCGCAAGAGGCGGCTAAGCTAGTTGCCAGTTCATTCCCGTGGCTGCCAGGGTGGCACTCATTGTTTACCCGACGAACAAGGTTCTAATGTCGACTCCAGTTGGGAGAAGGAGTTTATGCTTGTATTTGTATTACTCCATCCCGAAGGCAGGCATCCCACCAGATTTAGCAACGCTGCAGTGTCCGCCAATGATGCGGGGAGAACAGTGGTATATATGTGAGTTTAATATTCAATATCTTCACAGATACAAGCAGTTTGAAGTCCAAGGACACCTCGACGCAGATACACTGCAGACCATGTCCCCCCTGGTGTGTGTCAGTTTAATATTTAATATCTTCACAGATGCAAGCAGTTTGAGGTCCAGGGACACCTCGACACAGATGCACTTCAGTGTGAGGGGGACACAAAAATAGATTAATGTCAGCACATTTTCTGTTTGTGTGTGCGTGTGGGGAAGTCTATCTCCCAGCATCCTTGTTTATTCATTGTGAGGGTCCGTTGCTGAACACATGTATTGTGAGTCAGTGTGTTTTTCTTTCTTTTAGAATTTGGCAGCAACCGCTGCAGCTTACAGTATACAAGTCAAGAAGTCAAGAAGATGATTCTGCTTGGTTATACTATGTATGCAGGGATCATGAACATTATTATCTTAGGAAGACTGTTAGTATGAAAGATGTCTTCTTTGCTTCAATTACGTACATATATGAAGTGCATTCGATGTGTTTGAAAGCTTCCACTTCCAGGGGAAAATAGCAATAAATGAATAATATTAAGTTTACATACTCGATGCCTTCCTTTAACAGGGATGCTACGTTGATGGATTTGTGGGCGGTTCCCCGGATGTGTGCCCAGCGCTGTTAATGCAATGTTGTTTTGTTTTTTTGTTTGGCCTTGCAGCTCCTCCCAACATTCACAATTTACTCGTCATTCATGTTGATGGCTCATGTCTGACCAGATATCAGTTTCAGGCTGTATCGCAAAAAGGCAACTAGTCCATTTGATGGAGTTTTCATCCAATCTACCCAGGAACAGGACAGCCAGCGTTGCAGTCCCGACACAACCAAAAAAGGGAGGTGTTTGTCTTTAGTCGTTCGTCAGACATAAGACAATGTATTTTCCACAAACAAGCAATGGATGGAAAAGTATAGTTCATCTGCCCTTTAGCAATCAAACAACATAATTATGACAACAACAACAAATCGCAAATCAGATCAAGTATACACATCTAAAATGCAATTAAGAGAATGCTTACACCCACACACAACCAAACAAACGCATATGGGTCCCGGTTGGGACAAATAAGACCGTCATCAGTAATCTCATTTGTTAAAAGAACTGATTAAAACAGGCAGACACAAACCAGTATGCGGCTGCAATCTCTTGTTAGAGATGTTTTCTAATAATCAACTCTTAGTTTCAGGTATTCTCGTTCATGGGTCAAGCTGTATGATCTGGCTAAAGACGCAACTTCACACTATCAGGAAGCACCTCTGCATCCCCCACTCGTTGTCAGTCCAGGCCTGCACAGCTGTTACGTGTTTCCACTACTATGGCACAGCAAAATACACATTTTACAGGCATTGTGCAACATTTTGGAGCGATTCTGTTCGTGATCTGGTCACAACCTCAAGAATGTGGTACATTTCAACTGTGTTGATATACTCTGTCGTGATCCCAAGAACTAATGGTCTTACTTTGGCAAATGATGGAGCTGGGCGCAAGCAGCATAAATGCCGTGCAAGGGGCTAATTGGTTCTGGGGGCAGAAGGAGACGTGCCCGCGCTCTGTTGGAGAAAGTGGACTTTCAGGCACAAGATAGCGCGGATCTCGCCGAGGCAGACCTGGACACATTTCCAACGATGAGGGGTCTAACTACAATCATCTACTCTGAACGTTAAGAGCTTCTTTTACATAATAACATATGCATTGTTCCTTAACCTTTAGTAAGCTGTCGACACATTTGCAAAATTCATTGAATTTAGAATTTCGAAGCGAAATGTTCCAACAAATTTATAAACCTAACATTGTTGTTTTGAGATAAAGTATAAGTTGTAGACAGCGTACTAGAGTTACATTAGGGCACAGGGGTGGCGGAAACTGGCTCTAACCAAACTTTGAAAAATCTGGAGTCGCCAGTTTGATGGCATAAGTAGACATGGCTAATACAAGTAACTGGCTTACCTATAATTTAACATAGGCTTTAGCCAAGAATTTCAATGTAGACACCTAAATACAAAGGTGTGATTGCGTAAACGCAACAAATGCCCAGAATTCTGGAATGCCCGAACGCCAATGTAAGCGGAGGTATGAACGGATACTGGGTCCCCTAGTTGTTGACCTTTTCTCCATCTACGAATGGTAACTCGGATCAGAGCGCATGCTGGCATACGACAGGAAACTGAAAGGGCTAACATTTCCTTCAGCCGCCGTATGCACGCGGGGCCCGCTGCCAAAGAGCCGGAAGTCTTCGCGAAAAAGAGGCAGCGTATGGGGGAAAAGAATATATCAATTCGTAGAATTACGAAACACCCTCCGGTCCAATTACGGATTAGGCTTCTTCAGCTTAGGGGGAGTAGGGTTTTAAGAGCCATGCCTACTGCCGCCTCAATTACGGATTAGGCTTCTTCAGCTTAGGGGGAGTAGGGTTTTAAGAGCCATGCCTACTGCCGCCTCAATTACGGATTAGGCTTCTTCAGCTTAGGGGGAGTAGGGTTTTAAGAGCCATGCCTACTGCCGCCTTTGTGCCCTTATGTTGCCAACCTTGTTATATAAATACTGCATTAAAATCCCGTCGAAGCTGTCATCACTTTAAGACGTTTTAATTTGGTTGTTGCTGCATGCATGGAGTGGATGCAGGAACCTTTTGCTCTGCCTGTCTGATGCTGAAGTCTGGTCATAATACGATACATTTAATCCTCACGACAGGTGTACTCCGAAGTAAAGTTTCGTACGACAATGTTACTCCCATCACGAATAAATAACAAATGAATGACTCCACACTTACACGAACAAGTTACTCCTCACGACAGGTGTACTCCCCAGTAAAAATGTCGTACGAAACTTGTACTCCCCTGTCGCAAAACGTCCTTGCACTTGGCCAGTCCGTGTAGTGGGGTAGTGCGACATTCCGTTTGCGCGAGATTCCATATTGGCGTTATCCCATTTTTGCACCATTTCACAAGCAAAGCGTCAATTTACTATCGTTTCTAACCACTAGTGCGACAACCCATTTTGGCGCCATCCCGTTTTTCCCCCATCACATTTTTGCGACATTTCACATGCCGAGCGTCATTTTACTGCCGTGTCATTCCACTAACGCCACATCCCATTTTGGTGCCATCCCGTTTTGCTGCGATCCTATTTCGCCCCATCCCGATTTCGCGACATTTCACAAGCCAAGCGTCATTTTGATATCGTGCCATACCACTAGCGCGACATCCCATTTTGGCGCCATCCCGTTTTGCCGCCATCCCATTTTGCTACCGTCCCATTTATGCGACATCACACAAACCAAGCGTCATTTTGATATCGTGCCATACCACTAGCGCGACATCCCATGTTGGCGCCATCCCGTTTTGCAGTCTTTTTGTCGAAGTGGCCGAGGTTGTAGAAATCCGAAGAGCTTAGGGGACAACTCTCTAAACAAAGTACATGAATGAGAGTTATTTGCCTTGAATTTTGTCTGTTAAAGCCTGTTAATGTAGTTCAAATGCTGTATGTTTGTGTCGTCTGCCCTCGTGATGTACATTTCGATCATTTGAGCGTTCGGAATTTTTTAGTCGCTAAAGTAGTGCCCACAAAGTGTAGCTTCTCAGCCCATGTGTGTTTGCGCGCGCGCATGAGTGTGTGTTGGGAACTTGAGGTGAGAGCGAATCGGACTTTTTTCAGTGCTCGACTGTCATCACTTCGGCGTTGCTGTGTCTGGCTTCTGTACTTGACTGCCGCGATGGTTAATCACGCTTCAGCGTACTTTTTTTGACTAAATGTTTTAACATAGAGGGGGAATCGAGACGAGGGTCGTGGTGTGTGTGTGTGTGTGTGTGTGTGTGTGTGTGTGTGTGTGTGTGTGTGTGTGTGTGTAGAGCGATTCAGAGTAAACTACTGGACCAATCTTTATGACATTTGACATGAGAGTTCCTGGGTATGATATCCCCGGACGTTTGTTTTCATTTTTTCGATAAATGTCTTTGATGACCTCATATCCGGCTTTTTGTAAAAGTTGAGGCGGCACTGTCACACCCTCATTTTTCAATCAAATTGATTGAAATGTTGGCCAAGCAATCTTCGACAAAGGCCGGACTTCAGTATTGCATTTCAGCTTGGTGGCTTAAAAATTAACTAATGACTTTGGTCATTAAAAATCTGAAAATTGTTAAAAAAATATATATATAAAACGATCCAAATTTACGTTCAGCTTATTCTTCATCATTTTCTGATTCCAAGAACATATAAATATGTTATATTTGGATTAAAAACAAGCTCTGAAAATAAAAAATAAATAAAAATTATGATCAAAATTAGATTTTCGAAATCAATTTCATCTTATTCCTTGTCGGTTCCTGATTCCAAAAACGTATAGATATGATATGTTTGGATTAAAAACACGCTCAGAAAGTTAAAACGAAGAGAGGTACAGTACAGCGTGCTATGAAGCACAGCGCAACCGCTACCGCGCCAAACAGGCTCGTCACTTTCACTGCCTTTTGCACTAGCGGCGGACTACGTTCAATTTCATTCTGTGAGTTCCACAGCTTGACTAAATGTAGTAATTTCGCCTTACGCGACTTGTTTAGATATACCAAAGTTCACACACGTGAAGAGAGTTGTCTCACCTCTACATATTTCATATAGTTGACAAAGACAAAGCGTAATATGTAGAGGTTACATGCCGAGTCTCAGTGATTATTAAAAATAATGGTCGAAGTTAGCGGATCATGAAAAATGCGAAAAATAATGGTCGAAGTTAGCGGATCATGAAAAATGCGAGCTTCAGCGAGCTTTTTCATGACCGCGAACTGAGACCATTATTTTTAATAATCACTGAGACGAGGTGTGTAACCTCTTTATTCCTCCTTTCTTCAGTTATTCAAAGAAAACAGGAGTTTTTGTGCGAAAGTTTGATCGAATCCGAATCACTCAACCAGTCAACCTGCGCAGGCGATCGATTAATGCGCGGTTGTATAGTTCCGTGCAAATCATTCCATTCTGTTAACACTTCTTGTCAGTTTCCCTGTTTTGAACTAAAATCAAGTACACAGATATGCTGTTATTCTGCTGTGGCGGTAAAGGCAGATATTGTGTGTTCTTTTTATGTTTTAGTATCGCTTGGGATAATGTTCGTTCGTCAAATGGGACTAGCAGACCAACATTTGCACCCGTGTTCCAACGTTAATTACTGTATGAAGTTCATTTTTCTGGTAAAATAGTGTATGAAACCGCTTTATGTTGTTTAAATTGATGAGATGTGTGCATTTGGTTGCGTGTGATCTGTTTATAAAATGAAATATTGTTGAAAACTGACCGTCGGATTGCAGTCAGTGTTGTCGAAGAAACTGAGTGACAAGAAGGGGAACTACTCTTGTCGCTAGACAAAGTATGAGTTACTTACCGTGGAAATTTGCTTGCGATGAACGTTTGTTTTCTGAAAGGCATACATTCTGCAAATAGTGCATTGAACGATTTTGCTCTCAAACGAAAATCAGATTGAACCTGTAATTTGTAGTTGATATCTTGAGTGTTGGAGCAAATGTTTCACGCTGTCAGCGTGCGCTTTGCAGTATTGCTGATCCAGCCACAGCTCACTGTGCTAATAAAGACAATGGGCTGAACGGGAGACAATAACGTAAAAAAGATAGTGTATGGCCCTATAAAATGCAACAGGCTGTTTGGCTGTATCAGATATCGCAATCATGCCACGACTTGATGAAGGAGAGAGACAGCAAGCGATTGGGATGCTTAGAGCTGGCCAAAGCATTGAACGTGATGAACACTGAACGTTTTACAAAATCATTGCGCTTGGACTCAGTCACTTTTTTTGAAAAATTGTCATTTCATGATGTTCTATTCAAAATCAATAAAGCGAAGGTTTATAAACACTAAAACGGCCAATACATAAAATATTCAAACATTGAAAACATTCACCACTGAGTTGATTTATTGTGATTTTTTAAAGTTCAGTTTGCGGAATTTATGCCTCTCGGTATAGATTCAGAAAACAACCGAACTCATGGATTTTATATGGAGATTCATGTGTTCAGGCCTGTAGTTGTTAATTTAAATGCGGTATGTTTGTAATGTTTGCTCCAGAAATGTATACTTCGTACATTAGAGCGTTCGGAACTTTTCAGTCGCAAAAGTAGTACCGAAACAGAACAGCTTCTCAACCCATTGCACTATCGAGGATTCAGGCTGTTGCTGGCTCGTTATTTGTTTGGTTGCTGGGTCATTATCGAAAAATAACTAGCCCTACAAGTTTACAGAGGTAAAGAAGCAGAGGGGGGAATAAGTACCTTGCTCATCAGACCATACATTTTTTGCTTTGTTCTTGTCACACGTGCTGCAGGTTTTGAGCATACATAATGCACAAGGTTTTCGCACAATGTTGGGTAAAACAGCAGATCAAATATCGACAAACTGGAAACTGCGCGTGTGTGTGTGTGGGGGGGGGGGGTGTGCGTGCGTACATGAATTTGTGTGTGTGTGTGTGTGTGTGTGCACGCGCGCGCGCGTATGTATGTGTGTGTGTGTGTGTGTGAGACAGAGTGTGAGACAGAGTGTGCGTGTATGTGTATGTGTGCGTGCGTGTGTGTGTGTGTGTGTGTGTGTGTGCGTGCGTGCGTTCGTGTGTGTATGTGTGTGTCTGTGTCTCTGTCTGTGTGTGTGTGTCTGTGTGTGTGTACACGTATACGCATATTCACACAAACCCGTAAGCACATTAGGCTTGGTTGGTGATGTCTTTATTTTTTCTCATTGATGTTTTTTCTCAGAGGAATGATAGATATTGTTGCTAAATCATGTCACAACAAACTGATGCACTATATTGAATACTCTGACGACTCAAATGCTTGCAACAATGAGTTGATTTATTAGAATAAATGTTAGATTAAACATACACATTATTTTTGTCATCTGCGAGGATGTTATGCCACTTGTCCCAGTCTTTCCACTCGAAGCAAGGATGTAGGTGTTCCCCTGGAGCAAACTTTTGATTAGTGCTTTTGTGAACAAGAAACAATTGACAAGTGGCTCTATCCCATCCCCCCCCCCCCCCCCCTTTCCCCGTCGCGATATAACCTTCGTGGTTGAAAACGACGTTAAACACCAAAGAAAGAAAGATGTAGGTGTTGTTTGTTTACGTTTAATTCAGGAAAGGTGTTTAGTTGACTACAATGGTTGGAACGTTTATGAAAAAGAGAATTGTGTACAGCAGGATTTGTCAAAGTATCGCCTTTCTCTAGTGATGACTTAGGAAAACACAACAGGAAATGAGTATTTACATTCAGTCAGGTGGAACAGAACGATATAAAAGTTACACATTGTAAGTAACAACAAACACATTCAATCACACAACTCATATTGTGACAGAAGAATGATTCACTGATTTCCGTTTCCATCGTTTAGGTCAACAGATTGACTAAATATTTTACGAGGTATGATCCAAACAATAAGATCGAATGTAATTTTCGTGGCCCAAATTATAGTAACCATTAGAACTACTCTCCCCCTCCACCGAGGCAAAGTCGCACGTGCCTCGGCCAATCAATGCCTTGAGGTAGCCTTCTTCGGGGTTGCTTTCCTTAAGGTTGCTTTTGACTTCTGAGTTTACAGCTTTTTCGAGGTCCCAGATGCAGTGACACTTTTGTGCATAGTTATCTGATTAGTCAAAGGTATGAAAACAGTTCTCTTGACTCACTAGGCATTCGCTTAGAACACACACACACACACACACACACATACACACACACACACGCACACACACACGCGCGCGCACACACACACAGTGCACACACACATACACACACACACACACAGTGCACACACACATACACACACACACACGCGCGCGCGCACACACACACACGCGCACACACACACACACACACAAACACACACACACATAATGCCCTTTCCCTACCTACATAATACCCCCTTCCCTCAAATCTCTCTAAATGCCCCCCCCCTCCCCCTTATCGCTATGCTTGTGTATTCCTGTTTTCGTCGATTTATCTGCTTTTGCCTCTTGTGCACGTGTTTTCTGTTGCTTTTGTTGTTCCCACCTCTGATACATTCACGGTGCACTTTAGTTTGTTTTTTTATGGACATTTACAATGAAATATTTACAATCTCTCTCTCTCTTTTTCTCTCTGTCTGTGGTCAGGGGCGGATCAGTTGCTTTGTAAGGGGGGGGGGGGGGGGGGCACTTTGAATCGAAAGTGAATGTGATGGGCGCGAAGCGCCCGAATTTGCTAGGGGGGTCCGGGGGCATGCCCCCCCGGAAATGTTTTTTGCCCAAAGAAGCAAAATGGTGCCATTTGGTGCCATTTGAACTTAGAAATGGTCATAGAATCAGCATAGAAAAATCTTTTTTTTTTCTTCTTTTTTTTCGGGGGGGGGGGGGGCCCGTGCCCCCCCCCCCCCCCCCCCCCCCCCCTCGTCCGCCCCTGTGTGGTACAAAACTGCCTCCGTGCCATGCCAGACTGACTCTTTTCGCTAAACTATACAGACTGTGGGCACACACATTGCATTTCACACAAATTTCATTTGTGTGATAAACCGCGATCGGTACTGATAAATATTTTCTGACTTGGAATTCAAGTTGGATATGCTTCCGAACGATGCATTATGTTCGTAACGGACTGAAACCAATGTGAAAACTGATGATCGCGGGTAGTTCGATTTCTAAAACCCCAACCACCCTGTCGCAATGGACCCTGTGTTACGCAAATAAACATTCTGACTTCTGACACACACACACATACACACACACACACGAACACGCACGCACGCATGCACATGCACACACACACATACACACACACACATACACACGCACGCACACACACACACACACACACGCACGCACGCACGCACACACACACACACTCGCAAGCACGCTCACACACTCACACACACATACACACACACACACACACGCACACACACATACCTGACTCACACACACACACACACACATACACACACACACACACACACACACACACACACACACACACACACACACATAGGTGTGAGCGCGCGCACACATTCATAGACGCAAACACTGTTCAATGGAATGGAAAACATTAATTTGTTTTGTGAAATAGATACTTTGATATGGCCTACCAATGCAGTGAGACAGCATAATACATCTCCGTTATCGGAAAATGCTTGTTTTCTGCTAAATAGTGAACTAATACATGCTTCTTTGTGTTAATCGTAGTCTAGGGGCACGTACAGATCATTTTTCCGAGAGTGAGGGGCACGTACAAAGGTATTTTTTTTACCTACCTTCTTTGATCACCCACAGGACAATAACGCATATCGCTAAAATGTTCAAACAAATAGTAGCAATGTATCAAACCTTAAAGTAAACTACAATAGTAAAAGAGTTGTGTTGAAGTGAGGAGTTTGTGTGTAGACGTCAGATGTTTGTAAAGATTGTACTCCTTTAGGTGCGATATTAGACCTACACGCAGTGATATGTTAGAACGCATTGCATACAGCTGTCGAAAAGACGACAATTTTAATTTTCCAGGGCAAACGCTTCCGTTCTTCAACGGCTGTATTTAACGCAGCTGACGGCCATTTTTTTGAACAAATCCGTCACGTTCTGTCTTATGAAGTGAGGGGGCTCAAATTGTGGAGGAGGAGTCCACGGTGTGCAACAAGTCATATTACAGTGGAACATTTGCAGCTTGGCTCGATTTTATAGACGGAGAAGCTTGACTAGAATTATGAAAACTACGTTTGGAACCATACTAATTCCGAACTGGTCGTGCAAGTAGGCCTACTATAGCAGAATATATTGTTTTCTGTTGTTGCCAATCGGAAGTCGCGGGGCTTGTAACTCCAGTAAACCCTTCATCAGAGTGAATCCCCTTTTGTTAGATGCATGTCAATTTGAACGACGCAATCAGGCGAAAGCTAACGGAAGAACGCACATTTCATCACGCACTTCAGTGAAACATTTGCGTACCTAAAACACTCTACTGGTAGCAATAATGAATGATTGATCACAGATGTGGTAGGTTCTTTTAGCTAAAGCTGACGGCAATTAACCTATTTGGAATCATGTTACTATTCCTGTTAGTGTACATATGCGTGCGCGAGTGTAGTATGCTTCGTATGGTATTTTTATCTGTTGTCTTATTATTTGTTTTGTCTTTTAATGTGCACCACACTGAAATTTCTCTGTGTGAGATAATAAAGTATTCGTATTCGTATTCGTATTCCTGCTGCGCGTCATATGAACGGTCATGCAACTTGTGCATGTTTTGCTCTGTCGTGAATAAACGTTCTAAAAACTAACCCTTCTTGATTTTGAACTGGATACGACTAGCATGTTGTTGGTGTACCCCGCCTGTTTCTTGCAATAAGATCACGTTGAAACCAACAATGGCTTTCTACCGAAGAGCGTGAAGACTGAAACTTAGGAACATCATGCCCCAAGCAATACGTTTGGTAAAACAATGCGAGTTTGTAAGTTCAAACAATGTCAACGTAACGTTCGTTTGTGTACCAAACAAACACACTGTTTCATAGTATACTTATCATTATGTGGGACAGCATGAAGGGAAGTAACTGCTCCTGGATTCAATGCGTACGCTCCAATGATTACTTCCCTTTCTGCTTTTTACATGTTTTTGAAAATCACCGCTGTATGATATTGCGACCTATTTCCGAACTTGTCTTCGCAAATATCACTTTCCAAACCCATGTTTCAGTAGTCAGCTTCGGAACTGAGGCGGGCATGTAATTTGAGGGATTAGCTAAATAAAATTAAGAAACTGAAGTGAAGTTAGTTGTTGCAATGTGTTTTTTTCCCGTTCTTCCGTGCACAATAATCGATTCAGAAAAGCTTCAAACACGTTTTTCTATCCGTTCATGTATGTGTGTGTGTGTGTGTGTGTGTGTGTGTGTGTGTGTGTGTGTGTGTGTGTGTGTGTGTGTATATCTGTGTGTGTATCTGTGTGTGTGTATCTGTGTTTGTGTATGTGTGTGTGTCCGTGTGTCTGTGTAAAGTGATTCCCAGAAAAGTACTCAACCGATCTTCATGAAACTTCACATGTGAGTTCCTGAGTACGATATCCCGAGACGGTTGAGTTCAGCTTTTGGATAGATGCCTTCGATGACGTCATATCCGGCTTATTAGGAAAGTTGAGGCAGCACTGTCACACCCTCATTTTTTGACCAAATTGATTGAAATGTTGGTCATGCAATCTCCGACAAAGTCCGGACTATAGGATTGTATTTCAGCTTGTAAGCTTAAAAATTCATTGATAAGTTTGCTCATTAAAGTTGTCATTAAAATCACATTTTCAGAAGCCGATTAAAAATGAATTGCATTGTATTCCTCATCTTTTTCTGAATTCAAAAATATATAGATATGTCGTGTTTACTCTACAAATGAGCTCAGAATGAAAGGACATAGGTTCAGTAAGTACCGTAAACTACCTTGTATACGCCCATCCCCCCTATGCACACATTTTTCCCAAAAGTTGGAGGTGGGCGTTTACTATGTACTATACCCTTTGCATGCGCAGTTCCTTTGCTAGCATAACGATATTTTGGTCACTTGGCATGTAAGTGTTCAAAGGATGCGTTATTGCACAAAACTGTCCTCCACCTCACCCTCTCTCTCTCTCTCACGCACACACACACACACACACACACACACACACACACACACACATACACACACACACACACACACACACACACACACACACACACACACGCTCGCTCGCACGCACGTACGCGCGCGCGCACACACACATGCACATACATACACACACATACACACACACACACACACACACATACATACACACACACATACATACACACACATACATACACACATACACACACACACACACACACACACACACACACACACACACAAGGAATTCTGCAAGCATGCAAACACGACACAACAGACTAATTCAGGTCTGCAGTTGCACTGATTCAAGCCATCAAACTGATGCAAATATCGTGATCAAAAACCGATCTTTTCAACTTCAGAAGCGCTTTGAAAATGTCAATTCTCTTTAATTACTCAGCTGCACTGCGGTGAGTATAAATCAACAGTATGCCTGTATAGCAGCATCTTGGGATTATACACTCGGATGAATACTCTGTACCGCATGCGGAAGTTTACAAACACTAAAAACAAATGTTTCAAAACTAAATTTCGTGACATCATTAATCAAGAAGTGGGGGGTGGGCGTTTATTATGTAGTATGCCGTATGCACAGCTTTTCGCCCAAAGTAGGGGGTGAGCGTGTTCTTAATACTGGGCGTATACAAGGTAGTTTACGGTAGGCCTACATGTACAACGCGGTCGCATGCTTCGCGGAGACGAGCGTGAACCCGGGACGGGTTAGACGAGACTATCTAAATAGAGTCTCGGCGATGACTGGTTTTTCGTGTTGATCTTTTGGTTTGATACCGACTGACTAAATGTTTTTATATCGCTTCACGCGACTTGTTCTGTTTTGTGATAACTATAGACATCAAAGGGTTTATCGACATTCCTCGTTCCTAATAGATTTCAAACAATTACTTAATCATTTCTCGTTGCCATAATGTAATCAAAATCAATAGTTGCAGGTAAGAGAGAGAGAGAGAGAGAGAGAGAGAGAGAGAGAGAGAGAGAGAGAGAGAGAGAGAGAGAGAGGGGAGGGGGCCGGGGGTAGTGGGAGTGGGAGTGAGACAGAATGAGAGATTCAAACAGGCTGGGATGATATACACTGCCTTCTTCAGCAGACTCTATTAATTTTGCTATATTCCCCTAAACAGCGTACGTGCCACCCAGACTTCTGATTATACCGACAAGGTCTTTGCCAAGAATAATGTGATAGTTAGAGGTTGTTGTTGTTGTTGTTGTTGTTGTTGTTGTTGTTGTTGTTGTTGTTGTTGTTGTTGTTGTTGTTGGTTTTTTTAATGCTCGAGGCGCATGTCAATGGTTAGTTTTGTATCCAATCAGACGCAAAATTCATTAACCAACACTTTTGGTGTGACAAGTCTGAATTTTGGAACAGCAACAGTTCATCTGTTTCGGATTTCTTTTGTTGATGCAGGAAACAAATGTTTTTTTTTATCGTGGTGTGTAGAGAAGTCTTGTGGTGGGACGACAACTCCCTTAGCACTCAGTCTCAGAGGACTGCACATTGATCTGTACTCTAGTCAATTCTCCATGAACGACATTTCGAACATAATATGCGCCACGTCAAAACACAGTAGAACGCTTCCAACTTATTGTCTTCATGAGGGGAAAAAAAGCTGTAAAACGTTCTTTTTCACAGGGAAGTGTCAACATTATAATCGTTGGAAAGGTTGACGACCGTTTGCATAGACACATTCCAAAAATAACTAGGTCGGGTTGGAACGGGTTATAAACGAGTGAACACCCTAGCTTTTACTCGGACAAACATTGGGGGAGCCAATCACTAGTGAGGGGTGTGTCGGACACACGTCGACAGGAGCACGAGTGAAACTATTTATCCGAGGAAAGGCAAGGGTATTTTACTCTTTCACAACCTATACTTCTTGTCGTTCGCAACAAAAACAAAAAAAACAACAAAAAAAAAATATACAAACCCGACGGAGTTATTTCGAAAATCGTCTATAATGAATGATGAAAACCGTCAGTCCGTTATTTCCAATTTATGCTTGTATACGAAGTTTCAGTCTGCAAATTCATGTTGATGTTGGTGTTGGTGGCACCACAAAAAGGTTACAGAAATGAATACCGATGAAAGCGTCGTGGTGAATGTTTCTTGTCAGCTTTTAAAATACCCTTCCCAAAACATGCATTATGTCAACAATCTTGCACAAAACATAAGGCAAGCTATGGTTAGTTGCCAGTATTTGAATGATGTGCCAGAATTAAAATCATAAGCGATGTCGTGCTGTTTGTGTTCATGAAACAAAAATTGCACTCTTGTCTTAATTGTCATGTCTATTTGTTATATGTCCCGATCATTCGTGTCCTTTCAAGGGAAAACGGAGCCATTCAGTTTGCTCAAGCCCATTAGGAATGGTAAACAAGCTGCTGGTAAGTAAATGTTTGCCCAGTTTGCACACCCAAGTTGCGTGATTGTCCGCTCCTGATGCTCCAGTAACCGGACACATTGAACCGTTGATCCTACTCTGCGGGATTGATACAAATTCTAAGCTGCTGTTTTGATATAATTATAATCTACTGATGTGCTCATTCCGGTACAAAGAGATTCAGATAACGACCAAATTGATTTTTATTTTCACTCATAGGAAATAATAAGAAAAAGTGATCTCTGCTTGCACTTTAAAACCTGACCTATTCAACCATGGACATTGCTCGAGCTGGTCTAGTTGAGCACGTGCTCCTTACTCAAACTTTTAAGGCGTTCAAACAGGCAAACATTCAAATACTCGAACAAACTAACGATCGTCGAAGCAAACAAGCAAACAAGCAAGAAAAACAAATATACTAACAACAGAATACTACGAAAAAGCAAGCAAGCAAACGAAGCAAACAAAGCTAAACAACAACAACAACAACAACAACAACAACAACAACAACAACAACTAAACATCATAAACACAAAATGATTGTGGCAAATAAAAAAGTGGACAGTCGGAGTGAGAAAAACGACATACAAAATGTTGACGTGACTTTCATCTCTGAGGACTGGTGTTTTTTCCGATCGCCCCTATAGGAATGATTGTGCTGACTGTCCATAGTGTAGCCCGTTCCCGCTGTAAAAGAAAACGTTGTCCGCTGGGAAAAATAGTACTAGGAACAATAGTCCACAGCCGGACACATTTTCCTAGACTTTCAGCAGACACATTTTCCTAGACTTTCAGCGGACACATTTTCCTAGACTTTCAGCGGACACATTTTCCTAGACTTTCAGCGGACACATTTTCCTAGACTTTCAGCAGACACATTTTCCTAGACTTTCAGCGGACACATTTTCCTGGACTTTCAGCAGACACATTTTCCTAGACTTTCAGCGGACACATTTTCCTAGACTTTCAGCAGATACATTTTCTTAGACTTTCAGCAGACACATTTTCCTAGACTTTCAGCGGACACATTTTCTTAGACTTTCAGCAGACACATTTTCCTAGACTTTCAGCGGACACATTTTCCTAGGACAGAAAGTCCTAGCCTATTGTTAAGGGTAGGATTTTGGGTCCTGGGGGACATCTTTTCTTTTCCCAGGATTGAAAGTCAAAACTGCCAGACACTTAATCCTTTTTTCTTTTTTTTTTAAACATAAGTTTATGTTAACAAAGGTTACAATCATGACATGTATACACAGTTCACAGAAACAGCAACAAGCTAGAAGCTTATAGTGGTGTTCCTGCATGACAGTACAGTTAACATAAGGCGGTAACGGCTGAACAATTTGTCTCAATAAACCAAATTTATTAATAACGTAATAAACGTTGCATAATGATTATAAAGAAAGACAGTAAAAGGAAGGAAGGAGGGAAAGAAGATGAATAAAAGAAGAGGGATGGGTAGGAGATGTGCAGAAGTTAAAGTTGTTGTCCGGCTTGTAGAGCATTTATTCTGGTTTGCCCAAAGCGGCCTGAACGTTCAATGAACGAGTGTACGGTGGAAAAAATGTTCCTGTTCAAATCTAAAAAATACTGTCTGTCTCCGTTTAAAAGGTGGGGGGAGGTGAATTATGTGATTAGGGAGGGTATGTATAGTTTCTTGACGTGCTTCGCGATAATTTGGACAATCGAATAATATTGAAGTGTTTTACGGATTCGGACGGGAATCCGCAGTCACAAGATGCATCTGCAGCAACGTGACGTCTCACTAGATCGTTATTAAGATCACTTATATATAACCTGAGCTTACAGTGAATTATTTCTGACATGCGATCTCCAGAATAAAAATAACACGGCGGACTTAAATCGTTTTTTGACAAAAAGGGCTTGAATTCACTTAGGGAGTCACTAAATTTGATATAGTCTGGTAAAGAATTCCAGAGTTGTGTAGTAGATGGGAGAAATGAGTTTCTGTATAATTCAGTTTTAAACGATGGAACTTTCTTGTCTAGAGGTCTGCGCCGGTGATATGGGTTATTAGTTGATAATAATGGTGGCAATATCGCAAATAAGTAGTTTGACACATTGCGGTGAGCGATCTTGTGAAATAATATCATTTTATGACGTTTACGCCTCTCTAGTAATGAAATAAAGCCTGACTCATCGTACAATTTTTGATGGCTTGTGCCGCAGACGGCTCCAACAATGGTTCGAATTGCATCTAAGTGAATACTTTCGAGCTCGGTGGCTAACTCCTTAGGGCAGTTATCCCAGAGAACATCAGCATAATCAAAATGTGGCAATATGAAGGATTTGTACATTATTTCTAAAGCTGTTCTGCCTAGTCTATATTTATAAGATCGTAAGCAAGCTACTAGTGTACGGCATTTTGCTATAACAGATTTAATATGTAACTCCCACTTACCGTTATTCTGAATAATAATACCAAGATGTTTATGACTTTCAGTTTATTGTAAAATTGTGCCACCGAAGTTTAAAGGGATGTAATCTGGATTTCTTTTCCTGCTTATATTCAGAAGTTTTGTTTTACTTTGATTAAATTTAACTTTCCACTGTCTAGCCCACTGGCACATCATCTGTCGGTCTTGTCTCTTTTGCTCGAGATCGCTGAGTATAACACGACAAATAATATTCACGTCAACCTGTTTGTCAGTTTCTTTGTTTATTTGTCTTCTTGAGTGTCTGCTTGTTTGTCACTTTGTTTTTCTGTTTGTTTGGTCTCTTATTTTAGTCTTCGTGGTTCTCTATTTTAACGCTTTGTTTGTCACTTTGTTTTTTTATGTTGATTTTTTACGTCTGTTTTGGTTGGTAGTTAGCGTGTTTGTTTTTTGTTTTGTTTGTTTGTTTGTGTATACGTTTCTAAGAATCCAAAAACATTACTCAAGTAAAATAGCATCAGCGAGACCTATATCTATTCTTTTAAATGCATTGTCAAGCTTTATGAATGCCTTTTTAGGTTAGAAAAGGAAACTCGTTGGCACATTAATATTCCTGGTGCCCAGCGTATGGAAACGAGCTGTTACTTTATCACCTACACAGACAACTATCTGTGGTTGCGCGATTACCTCTGTGGAAACTGTCAACAGAAGCGATATCGATCGAAATACAGACAAACAAACACACACACACACACACACACACTAACCGGATACACTGGCAAATTCTCATATCATCATACGGCACTAAATAGCACTATTTTGCATCTTTCGACAAAAAACATTTTCGGACCGCCTAGCCTGCTTTGTGCGTTTTGTCTTTGACTATGTAATGTCCCATCAGAATTTGGTTGAGGGGGACAAATATCTATTGTCTTTTTATTCCAGGCGAAACCCTGGAACTCTACCGGATTGCGCGCTCCATTCCCGTTACGATTTTTCAATTCGCAACTGACAAATGTGAGCCAGTTGAAATTGGAATCGTCGCTGAATCAGTAACACACATTGATTTATCGCCAGTAAACAGAAGCGGGTGGAAAGGTCTCATGCAGTTGACACAAAGCAAATACATAGAAACAGGAATAATGCATCCACATTGTTTAAAATGGAACACTGTTTTCCCGATTTGTAATGGATCTAGGACAAATTGTAGGAAATATGTGCTGGTATTGGAGTGTGTGTGTCAGTGTGTGTGTGTGTGTGTGTGTGTGTGTGTGTGTGTGTGTGTGTGTCTATGTGTGTGTGTGTGTGTGCGTGTGTGGCTGTGTATGTGTGTGTGTGTGTGTGTGTGTGCGTGTGTGTGGCTGTGTGTGTGTGTGTGTGTGTGTGTGTGTGTGTGTGTGTGTGTGTGTGTCTATGTGGGGGTGTTTTACAGAATGTTGTTGGCATGCTCGGGCTGTTTAGGACTATCGAGGCCTATGTTCTCACAAAAAGAGGCGTAATTGCATTTTTTTCTGAATCTACATGCACACAAGGCAAGGCATTAAAATTATGCGCACAACTCTAACACACCTTTAAACACCCCCTCCCCCATTCCTGACCCTCCCCCCCCCCCCCCCTCCCCCCCCCCCACGACTTCCCCTGCGGCATCACTCCTCTCAACTCTTCGCCAAAAGTCCCTCGTCCGCCATCTGTAGCGCGACACAATCACCCCCCCCCCCCTTCAATAACTTATACTCCAACCCTACCTCGCTTCCAGTTCATGCCCCCCTCCCCCTTTTTGGTATCCGACATCATGCCCCATCCACCCCTC
>NC_090258.1:22983362-23000862 GCF_037325665.1 Littorina saxatilis
ATGCACTTTTACTTAAGATATACAAAACCGGCATAAGAGGTAAATGCTAGAATATAATCAAAAACATGTATATTAATACAAAGATATGCACACAAATGCAAGGTGGATATTCACCAGATGTATTGGTTAAAAAAGGAGTACATCAAGGAAATACATTAAGCCCAACTCTTTTTAATATTTTCATTAATGATATAACAGATGGAATGCCTGACGTTGATTCGCCATACATTAACCAGAATACAAAAATATCGTGTCTACTGTATGCAGATGATCTAGTACTTCTTTCAAAATCAAAAATAGGATTACAAAATAAGTTAGATTATCTAAATAACTATTGCCTACAGTGGGGTTTGAAAATTAACATAGAAAAAACAAAAATTATAGTATTTTGTCATATAAATCCAAAAATGCACACAATATTTAAATGTGGAACTGATGTAATCAAAGTAACAGATCAATATAAATATTTAGGGGTCATATTCAACAAGAATGGACATTTTGATACAGCTCAAGATCATTTAAGTAAACAAGGTAATAAAGCAGCACATTCCCTCCGCAGAATTTTCAGCAATCAAAACGTGCAAATAGACACAATGATACATTTATTTGATTCACTTGTAAATCCGATATTAACATATGGCGCTGAAATCTGGTATCCGTTTACGTTTAATAATAAAATAAAACAAACAAATACTGATCATTTCTTTGGATCATGTTTATCTAGCAAAAATCCTCATGAATGTGTTTATATCAAATTTTGTCGATTCCTTCTTGGAGTTCATAGAAAAGCTATGTGGATACCTGTACTGGGGGAATTAGGAAGGTTCCCTTTAGGATTAAAAATGTTATCACAAACAATAGCATTCTGGGCGCATATTCTAGACTCCAAACAAGATTCGTATATACATCAATTATATGACTCAATGTTGCACCATCCGACAGAAACGCCATGGCTACAATTTGTTAGACAATCTCTTTGTAACTTAGGTTTTAGTCACGTTTGGCATAACCAATCTACATTAAATGTACACACATTAAAGTTTGCCATTGACAAAAAACAACAAGAGGAATATATAAGATACTGGACAAAAGAAAAATCAGATACATATTCCAGACTTAAGTTTTATTCTATGATCAGTAAATCTTACGAAATGCAGTCATACTTAATACAAATTAAGAATAATAAACACAGAAAGATGTTAAGCAGATTAAGGACTAGCACACATTGTCTAAAAATTGAAAGTGGAAGACATCAGAATATCCCTAAAGAAAATCGTCTTTGTATTGAATGCAATGTCATAGAAGATGAAATACATTTTCTAGATAAATGCAATAAATATGTTAAATTAAGGGATGAATTTAAAGAAGATGCTTCACATATCAATATGAAATATGCTAACAAAAATCCAAGTAACTTATTTTTAGAAGACGAAGTTCAAGTTCGTCTTGGCAAATTTGTTACGGATTGTTTTAGCATTGTATAATGCATTATTTGTTGTTTGTTGTGTCAATAACTTTACTGGTTCATGACAATAAACATTATTCTATTCTATTCTATTCTATTCTATTCACACTACCACATCTCCATTCTAAAACACGTCACGTTCCAAATCAAAAGACGACATTCTATTTTCTTACGTCACTATTCTTGGTTTACGGTACCATTCGGCGGCTTTGCTACGAGTATGGCATAGTCTTGGTTTGCCGAGACCTTGCACCGTTCTATCAGACTGCCTGGCTGGCTGTTGCACCGCGAATTCCTCCCACCGCCAAATCGTTTTTTTTGTGGTTTATTTCGCATTTAGGTCCCAGGTAACATTATGAAGTTTTAATACGATCAATCGGACCTATTATCAAGTTAGTGTATCAACTTTTGAACGAACTGCGCCCAGTAGTTTCCCAGCAATAAGCTGTTAAGTCGAGACACGCAGACAGACAATTAAAGTCTGCTGGACCCTTGTAATAGCGTACTCGGGGATAAAAAGAAACACTTTCTCAGGGTATCATCTAAAATAATGTATATGTAAAGTTTCACGAGGATCGGTCTAGTTGTTTTCTTTGATCGCTCTACACATACACACACAGCCACCACCACCCTCATCTCGATTCCTGGTCTGTGTTACAATATTTGGTCAAACTTGATTAAATGAAAAACACTGCATAGATCGCCAAAATCCGTCATACCTACAAACTACAATGGGGAAACCTCAAGGGATGTTTCTTTTAATTCAGTTGAGATGCCAAGTTACATAATAGTCTCGACGGTTGCTATGGACGCGCAAAAAAAAAATGTATGCGAATAGAGGTTAACTCACCCAACAAACAGTATGTAATAGCTCGGGCTCTAGCCGTTGTGCTGTGTTAATAGGATCAGTTGATAAGATTTCCTTCATACTGTGAAACTTTATTTCAATTCACAAAACCCACTTAAAGTTTCATTAACTCTCGGATTTGTAGTGGCACAGCACATCGCAGTCTTACTGTTTTACATTCAGGCAATACTCGACTGAATGATTTTACGAGGGAGGAGAGAAGATTTGTCTCCCTAGGTTATGTGTGTATGTGTGTGTGGAAAGCATATCTGAAACACAACTCAATGGATTGTGATGACAATTGACATGAACATTCTTTGGGAAATTTACTAGTACTGTTTTTCTTTTTCTTTTTTCTGAATTACTCGATTTTCTTTAATAATTCAATTGACTTACTTCTTTAGGGTTTCTATTTTCATCTTGCATTTCAGTTTCTAGATAAGTTTATTTGATCAAGTAATTTTTGCATTATACTAAACAGTTTAGGACGACTCTCACGGCTACAGTTTTGAAGCTGTTTTTTCTATGTAGATATTCACCTTTTTACTTGTAAAGATGACCTCTGTTCGCTTCTTCGTCCAGAGAGTAAAAATAGCACCCTTTTAAACTTGACTAAATGTTTTAACGTAGAGGGGGGAATCGAGACGAGGGTCGTGGTGTATGTGCGTGCGTGTGTGTGTGTGTGTGTCTGTCTGTCTGTCTGTGTGTGTGTGTAGAGCGATTCAGACTAAACTACTGGACCGATCTTTATGAAATTTGACATGAGAGTTCCTGGGTATGAAATCCCCATATGTTTTTTTCATTTTTTTGATAAATGTCTTTGATGACGTCATATCCGGCTTTTTGTGAAAGTTGAGGCGGCACTGTCACGCCTTCATTTTTCAACCAAATTGGTTGACATTTTGGTCAAGTAATGTTCGACAAAGCCCGGAATTCGGTATTGCATTTCAGCTTGGTGGCTTAAAAATTAATTAATGACTTTGGTAATTAAAAATCTGAAAATTGTAAAAACAAATAAAAATTTATAAAACGATCCAAATTTACGTTCATCTTATTTTCCATCATTTGCTGATTCCAAAGAAATATAAATATGTTATATTTGGATTAAAAACAAGCTCTGACAATTAAATATAAAAATTATTATCAAAATTAAATTTTCGAAATCAATTTAAAAACACTTTCATCTTATTCCTTGTCGCTTCCTGATTCCAAAAACATATAGATATGATATGTTTGGATTAAAAACACGCTCAGAAAGTTAAAACGAAGAGAGGTACAGAAGAGCGCGCGTGCTACCCTTCTCAGAGCAACTACTGCCCCGCTCTTCTTGTCAATTTCACTGCCTTTGCCATGAGCGGTGGACTGACGATGCTACGAGTATACGGTCTTGCTGCGTTGCATTGCGTTCAGTTTTATTCTGTGAGTTCGACAGCTACTTGACTAAATGTTGTATTTTCGCCTTACGCGACTTGTTTACATTTAGTCAAGTTTTGACTAAATGTTTTAACATAGAGGGGGAAATCGATACGAGGGTCGTGGTGTATGTGTGTCTGTCTGTCTGTGTGTGTGTGTGTAGAGCGATTCAGACTAAACTACTGGACCGATCTTTATGAAATTTGACATGAGAGTTCCTGGGTATGATATCCCCGGACTTTTTTCATTTTTTCGATAAATACCTTTGATGACGTCATATCCGGCTTTTTGTAAAAGTTGAGGCGGCACTGTCACACCCTCATTTTTCAATCAAATTAATTGAAATTTTGGCAAAGCAATCTTCGACGAAGCCCGGGGTTTGGTATTGCATTTCAGCTTGGTGGCTTAAAAACTAATGAGTGAGTTTGGTCATTAAAAATCGGAAATTTGTAATTAAAATTATTTTTTTATTAAACGATCCAAAAACAATTTCATCTTATTCTTCGTCATTTTCTGATTCCAAAAACATATACATATGTTATATTTGGATTAAAAACAAGCTCTGAAAATTAAAAAATTAAAAATTATGATCAAAATTAAATTTTCGAAATCAATTTAAAAACATTTTCATCTTATTGCTTGTCGGTTCCTGATTCCAAAAACATGATATGATATGTTTGGATTAAAAACACGCTCAGAAAGTTAAAACGAAGAGAGGTACAGTAAAGCCTGCTATGAAGCACAGCGCAATCGCTACCGCGCCAAACAGGCTCGTCACTTTCACTGCCTTTTGCACTAGCGGCGGACTACGTTCAGTTTCATTCTGTGAGTTCCACAGCTTGACTAAATGTAGTAATTTCGCCTTACGCGACTTGTTTTGTTTTGATCTCTTTAAGGCTCACTCTTCGTTAAATGATTATTAAATTTCTTTCTGTTGATCTGAATGATTTCAACAAACAAAACCATAGTTTCACAAGCTGTAGACATAGAACGTTTCATCTGGCACACACACATCGCGCCCTTACGAAATCTTTGCTTCATCGTCGTTCAGCGCAAATACCTCGACTAAAATAATCAAACAAATGTCTTAACGGTACGATGGTATTTTGTTTGCCATTAGTGAATACACAAAGATGCTTGAACCATCATTATTCTCAGAACGGCCTGCTTGATGTCTGCACTAAAAGTATAGCGCTGCCAGAGATCTGAGACACACTCTGTCAACAAAGACGATGCAATACACGTGTGATCGAATTGGTCGATTGTGGAAGTATTTGTAGACTTTTAGCCTACTTTACACTTCAGTGGAAAACGATTTTTTTAACATTAGGAAAACAGTTGCACTTTGTTCAGACTGACGGATTGGAGCGACTACCGTACAGCAAGACATTCTGACTTCAGTGTGGTGCGGTCATAGACATTCTTGTTGTCAGGGGTCTGTTTTCATGTCGTTGTTAGCTCTTATTCTGTCTTCAGTGTGGTGCGGTCATAGACATTATTGTTATTATGAGTCTGTTTTCATGTCGTTATTAATATTCTGTTGTGACTGGTCATTGTTTGTTAATGGTGTCCACTAATTAACAAATTAAAGCAAACTTGTTATCAATTTTTGGGTGGCGGTAGGTATCATTGGACTTTTTTTTCAACATCTGACAATATCTTTGCTTGATAAGTGTGCGATGCGCTGAGACAACATCTCACTTATAAACCTACTTAAAATCACACAAAACAGGTAGGTTAATTCACACAACATGAATTAGTTCAGGAGAGTTTAGAGCGACACTTTGACGTTTATAGACAATGACGCCTTGCCTCAAAGCCTGGTGATTAAGATAACCCCACGATTAGTGCAAGCTTCCATTTCCGCCTTCAAATCCCACAGCAAGGCGAGTGAGCAATCTCTGTTTTATGGTATCTCTTTTGGTACTCGGGATGACATTCGTGTTTTGTTTTGTAAGACAACAAAACAAAATGAACTTAATACAAACTTATCGATGTTAAGTCTAAAGTTCAGAACTATTGTACGATGTTTTTGTGTGTCAAATAACGTGTGCTGATGAATTCCGTGTAAGTTGTCTCAGAGCTAATGTCAGGAATGTGTTTCAGCATTTGTTAGCTTGTCTCTCTTTCTTTTTTTTCTTGCTTGCTACCTGCTTGTTGTTGTTGTTGTTGTTGTTGTTGTTGTTGTTGTTGTTGTTGTTGTCACATTGTTTCTGTAATTGTAATTAGAAGTGTAATGTATAGGCTTACACACTAACACCAACATTTCAGAAGTGTACTTTTGCTGTTATCGCATTCTTTCTTTTCTTTTCATGTACCCTCAGTGGGTTTTTGAATTACACTTCTGGTTTAAGTAATTCGTCACGCTTAGTCAAATTTCATTAAATGCGCTTTTGTTTTTATTCAGTGCCAACAACAGTACAGTGACCTAACAAAATGAGGGCTGTTCACTACTCATTGCTGCTTGCTTTCCCTATAATGCTCCACGGTGCACGCCTCAATCTGGGATCTAGCCTGTTTAGTCACATTTCTACAGGCACCACCTTCACACAAGGTCCCCTCTTCCTCTCCCCCGCGACCTCCATTGTTGCATGCGCTCGTCTCTGTGCCCTTGACCCTGGCTGCTTGACCTTCACCTTTCTTCGAGGGACATGTCAAGGTCACTCTACCACCATGAATTCTTCAAGTGACCACGTTGTTGCCATTGGAGCACATTCTTACACCCGTCTGACTGAAGGTAAGACGCCGAGAGAGACTATGTTATGAACAGCGGCAGGATAGGCAAGCAAAATCTGCCTGTCGGTTTGTTTACCTCTGTGTCAGCCAGCCTTTGTTTGGGTTGAACAGTATAAGATGTTTGGTGGCTTGTTGACAGACCAGCTTTTTTGTTGGTCCAAGGGGACATCGTCTTTTGTTTCATCTTTATCGACCAAGGCCAAAGGCTGCGGTTGATAAATATGAGACAAAAGGCGATATGCTCCCCGAGGACCAACAACAAAATGCTGGTCTGACGACAAGCCACCAAACATCGTTTTTGTCATCATTTTGGTTGTGCAACAAAATGCACAATAACCCACAGGGAGACGAATTTTTAGAATCCAACTCCGGGCCACAAAGCATCGTCACAGTAGCTCGAGATAACACGTCAACCTTGTATGTGACGTCAAACGTAGCTTGTTGACGCTTTTCTTCCAGTCTGAAAATGTACAGAGCTGCGATCATACGTGTGAGTTCAGTAAGTGTTGAGCATATTTCTTTTCTTTTTAAGTGTTTATGACTTTTCGTTGTGGATTTTGCTATTACAGAGATAAGTTGCAAATTGACCATGAGTCGCCGCGGTAATTATCAACATTGATTGGGTCTTTGAGAGTGAATGCTTACAATCGTTGTCCTCGGAAACACAAATTCAAAGCCGCGATGGTTCCACACATCAAACAATCAGCCTGATTGGCTTTTACTGTGACAATCCACGTTTCACCTGAAAGTTTAAACCCATTCACCACCTCGATTTATTGCATGGGGAAACATGAGATTTATTTCCCAGGTGCTTGTGAATGAAAACTCGTGAAAATGATGACAATATAAGATGTTTGGTGGGCTTGTTGTCAAACCAGCTCTTTTGTTGGTCCGAGGGGAGCATATGTGGCCATTTCTGCGAAAAGGGACCTTGTTGACAAATTTATCGATTTTGAGTTTTGGATTTTATTTGACAGACTGTTATATTTAGAACGTGATGTGAGAATTTCAGACCTTCAAATTTATTTTTCACGGAGTTATGACCCTTTTTTGGAGATACCCCCAAAATGACTTAAAATGGCCAAACTTTTAAAAGCAAACTTTTGCCGGGAAATAGTAAGTTCAATCATCTGCCGTTATTACTTGTATGGTTTTAGGTCAAAATAATGTTTCATTCCAGAGTTATTGCCCTTTTTGTAACGTTACCCTAATTTTTACTTTTTCGTCTTTTTCTATCATTCTCTCCTCCCATGCAGAAGAAACAAGTCGCGTAAGGCGAAATTACTACATTTAGTCAAGCTGTGGAACTCACAGAATGAAACTGAACGCACTGCATTTTTTTCACAATCACCGTAGTCCGCCGCTAGTGCAAAAGGCAGTGAAAGTGACGAGCCTGTTCAGCGCGGTAGCGGTTGCGCTGTGCTGCATAGCACACTTTACTGTACCTCTCTTCGTTTTAACTTTCTGAGCGTGTTTTTAATCCAAACATATCATATCTATATGTTTTTGGAATCAGGAACCGACAAGGAATAAGATGAAATTGTTTTTAAAACGATTTCGTAAACTTAATTTTAATCATAATTTTTATATTTTTAATTTTCAGAGCTTGTTTTTAATCCGAATATAACATATTTATATGTTTTTGGAATCAGAACATGATGAAGAATAAAATAAAAGTAATTTTCAATCGTTTTATAAAAAAATATTTTTAATTACAATTTTCAGATTTTTAATGACCAAAGTCATAAATTAATTTTTAAGCCTCCATGCTGAAATGCAATACTGAAGTCCGGCCTTCGTCGAAGATTGCTTGGCCAAAGATTGAAAAATGAAGGTGTGACAGTGCCGCCTCAACTTTTACAAAAAGCCGGATATGACGTCATAAAAGACATTTATCGAAATAAAAAATCAAAAATCTGGGGATTTTATACCCAGGAACTCTCATGTAAAATTTCATAAAGATCGGTCCAGTAGTTTAGTCTGAATCGCTCTACACACGCACAGACACACACACACATACACCACAACCCTCGTCTCGATTCCCCCTCTATGTTAAAACATTTAATCAAAACTTGACTAAATGTAAAAACAATCAGCCATATGATTTTTTTTCTCGAATATTTCTTCTTCTTTCATACTACCTCTCCCCCCGCCATGTTCTATTCTTTCTTCACCCACGCACATACAAACACAAACTATTTGAGGCTGTCTGCTGAAAACAATACACACACACTTGTCGACTTGAAGTTGTGGTACTTCTAAATTTCATAACAAGGATTAATTGTTCAGTTTCCTTGGTAAATACAGCTTCCAGTTGTAGAAAGTAACATATGGTGCTGTGTGTCCTTGCACACGTGGGTCTGTCAGTCTGTCCATCACTTCACTGAATTGAAAATGTCATCCGTGCACTCTGCTATCGAACGTCTCCCTTTACTTTCAACAAACTGAAATGCCAATCAGGGTCGAACTTGATGTGGCCGACGATCAAGACATTTTCAAAATGGATTTGTGCTGTTCATTCACACACAAAACTGCATGCCTAAGTATTGATGCACCATGCCGAAGACTGAAGTTGCTACCCTCTGTACCCCTGCCTCATTCGCAAGGTAGACGATTTGCTTCTCTGAAACAAAGGCAACCACAGAGTTGATCAACATATTATTTACTAACCACTATTTGCACAGCTCAAGTCTGGTTTTGGGTACCTGTCCACTTGCCATTTCTAAGCTGGTATGGTATGGTGACATTATCGAAAATGTAGTGTGTGTGTGTGTGTGTGTGTCTGTGTGTGTGTGTGTGTGTGTCTGTGTGTCTGTGTGTCTGTGTGTGTGCTTCTTTGTTGGAGAAAACAGCACATAAACACAAATATAACTGTATTGCTCCCCCTTTTTTTTTAAAGTACTGACAAATTGTAAAGTACATGTATTAATATGTCTTTACCTACTGAGCAAAGTCCCAAGGGTAAACCATGCTGATTTCCTTGGAACTGGAACCGGCTGGACATTGCTGTTGCCCCATTCTGTCGAACACCTGCTTTGTGGCCAGGCACTTCTGTCTTTTGTTGTTGCACTGTCCGGTGAATTGCTGGACTTGTTTGCTGTTCCACGCCAGCAAACTGAGAGAAAGAGAGTAACATTGGTTAAATAAAAAAAAAGAGGAGTTTAAAAACATACTACACGTACACACATACCAATACCACCATCATCATCATCATCATCATCATCATCAAAATCATCATTGTCATTATCATCTCTCTTCCTCTATCTACCCCTCTTTCTCTCTCTCTCTCTCTCTCTCTCTCTCTCTCTCTCTCTCTCTCACACACACACACACACACACACACACACACATACAGAAACCCTCACACAACACACACACACAAGCTGCGCGCGCGCGCACACACACACACACAAAACACACACTGCAGTCTATATATGGTAACTTACCTGAAATTGTAGCCTGTCATAGATCTAAGTGGAGACAGCAAACGGTAAGAGCAACAGGTTCTCATTTACGATGTCCGGGCATTCAAACGATCAGGAAGAGGAAGACCTTGCTTCGCAATAGGCCTATGCTCTTGGAGAACTCTTTAACCGATTAGTAGTGTGCGTTGTCATCATGAACCTTTACAACACCATCGTGATCAAAGTAGATCTGCTTCGACTTCGGAGTCACAAAATAATGTCCGGGCGAAGTGCAACAAAATTATTCTGAATTAACAGCATTGACTTCGTCAACAAAATCGTTGTCTTATCCCAAAGTGACTTCTGTCAGCAGAACATTCCGTGTTCAACTGAGAAGACTGACTTGCCCTTCCACTATCAGAATTCACAGCTGCAAAGAACAGAATGCCCCAGTCAGTAACCACTGACAAAGAAACTACAATGGGAACCTTATGTACAGTGTTTGCCACTGATCTAAATATCAGTAACTTTAGCAAGGGAAGCAACTAAAGATGTAAACGGGGAGTAACTGTTCTTCATCGGGCAACTGCATTTGTCGTCTGCTTTTTCGTACAGTGCTACGGTCGCGTGAAAGTCAGATCTACCTGAACTATGCGTATAGATCCGTCTAGTGAAATGTAGCTGTGTGATGATTTGGCTACATCACTTTGCTGAATGTGCTTCCAGATGAAAGTTTATATTAAGCTTACTGTCAAACATTAAAAAAAAAAAATAGGTAAGTTGTTTTAACTTGACCAAAACTAGCGACGAAAATTTTTTTCTCGAAGCACAACAAAACACTCTGTCGGCATTTTCGGCATCATCGCAGTCAACTTGTCATCGGTTCGATGTGTTTTTCCTGAGGAGGAATGAACATAAACATTTGTAGAAGTTTGTAATGTTGATCCCAAGACTATTTTCCATTACTTTAAATTGCTGTTCATTGTACTATCGCTGATAATTCACTGAACATTTTAGAAATTCAACTTGAAGTGGGCATCAGTCAGCACAGCAAAGTTTGTTTACATTTTGCTCTAACTTTGACCCCGCGTTTCTCCAATCAGAGGCTTAGCTCAACAAGGTCCCTTTTCGCAGAAATGGCCACATATTGTCTTTTGTATCATATTTATTGACCAGGGCCGAAGGCCGCGGTCAATAAATATGAAACAAAAGTCGATATGCCCCCCTCAGGTATGAGGATGCACAGTTCTGTAGGTTCATCTCGGTATTCCACCCCCTCGGCTTTCTGTTGTAAATATTAAGCTGAGTGATCGAATGTGGAAGCTACGTTTGGTCAAAGGTCACAGAAGATTTGCATCGTGCAGCGAAGAAAAGAATCGCGATCTTGTTTCCGACTCAGTATACCTCTTTGTTTTTCATTAGACCTGTCATTTTGCTTGCTCGGCTTTGTTAGATGTTTGCATATCTTGTTGCTATTTTCTTTGCTTGTTTCTTATTTGTGCTTCGTTTATCGATACAACGTCTTGTGGACGGGTCAAAATGTGTGTGTCAGGGGTCGTTTTACTTGAACTGTACGTTCGTGTTTCTCTGAACGTCTGTGTATCGAAACACAGATACACGCACTCCATGACTCTGTAAGAAGACAAAACACTATCGCTAGGTTTCATTTGTTTTTGATGAATGTATGACCTTTCATGAAGTAGTTTTGTTTTTTGTTTACTTTTGCCAGTTTGCCAGTTCGTTTTTGGAACTTTGCAAAGCAGTGTCGTGTCGTCTGTTTAGGTCTGGGGAAACACCAATGAAAAGAACCGAAGAATCCCCGAGCGTTTCTATTGGGTTTGCTTTTGATTATCCATGTATAACCTGCTTCCTGCAACTATGGTAACCGGGGATTTATTGCCTGGGGAACATGAGATTTATTTCCCAGGTGCTTGTGAATGAAAACTCGTGAAAATGATGACAAAAGAATTTCTCTGTTGGAAAAAAAACAATGCCTAGCCAGGGTTTAGCCTGGAAGAAAAACACAATGGAACATGTGTTCCCCTCAACCAAATTCTGATGGGACATTACATAGTCGAAGGCAAAACGCACAAAGCAGGCTATGTTGCACCACACTTTGAAGTAATCCCAAACTTTGAAGTAAACCCATTTTTTACTTCAAAGTGTGGGGGGATCTTCCCACACTTTGAAGTAAACTCAGTTTTTACTTCAAAGTGTGGGGGGATCTTCCCACACTTTGAAGTAACTTACTTCAAAGCGTGGGACTTTTGCATCGCCTGTTTGAGCCTGATGATTTTGTCAAAGAAAATGGCAAAGTCTTTTGGATGAGTGAACAGAATAAGTGAGCGAGCCAAGAAACATAGTGATGTTTGTTATCAGGCTTTAAGCAATGTCCCATTGTTGAGTGTGGGGACATTTGGCGACGAATTGTCGTAGTGGGGCCGTTTGGCGGGGAATTGTCGTAGTGAGGACATTTTCCAGGGAGAATTGGCGTAGTGTGGACATTTGGCGGGGAATTGTCGCAGTGGGGAACACTTGGTGGGGAATTGCCGAAGTGGGGACATTTGGCGGGGAATTGTCGTGGTGGGGACATTTGGCGACGAATTGTCGTAGTGGGGCCGTTTGGCTGGGAATTGTTGTAGTGGGGACATTTTCCAGGGAGAACTGTCTTAGTGTGGACATTTGTCGGGGAATTGTCGCAGTGGGGGACACTTGGGGGGGAATTGTCGCAGTGGGGACATTTTCCAGGGAGAATTGTCGTAGTGTGGACATTTGGCGGGGAATTGTCGCAATGGGGAACACTTGGTGGGGTGTTGTCGTAGTGGGGACATTTGGCGGGGAATTGTCGTAGTGGGGCCGTTTGGCGGGGAATTGTCGCAGTGGGGACATTTTCCAGGGAGAATTGGCGTAGTCGGGAAATTTGGCGGGGAATTGCTGCAGTGGGGGACACTAGGCGGGGAATTGTCGTAGTGGGGACATTTGGCGGGGAATTGTCGCAGTGGGGCCGTTTGGCGGGGAATTGTCGCAGTGGGGACATTTTCCAGGGAGAATTGGCGTAGTGGGGAAATTTGGCGGGGAATTGCCGCAGTGGGGGACACTAGGCTGGGAACTGTTGTAGTGGGGACATTTGGCGGGAAATTGTCGCAGTAGGGGTCACTAGGCGAGGAATTGTCGCAGTGGAGGACACTAGGCGGGAAATTGTCGCTGTGGGGACATTTTCCAGGGAGAATTGACGTAGTGGGGAACTTTGACGGGGAATTGTCGCAGTGGGGGACACTAGGCGGGGAATTGTCGTAGTGGGGACATTTGGCGGGGAATTGTCACATTGGGGGACACTAGGCGGGGAATTGTCGCAGTGGGTCAGGTTGGTGGGGAATTGTCGCAGTGGGGACATTTTCCAGGGAGAATTGGCGTAATGGGGACATTTGGCGGGAAATTGTCGCAGTGGGGCCGTTTGGCGGGGAATTGTCGCAGTGGGGACATTTTCCAGGGAGAATTGGCGTAGTCGGGAAATTTGGCGGGGAATTGCTGCAGTGGGGGACACTAGGCGGGGAATTGTCGTAGTGGGGACATTTGGCGGGGAATTGTCGTAGTGGGGCCGTTTGGCGGGGAATTGTCGCAGTGAGGACATTTTCCAGGGAGAATTGGCGTAGTGGGGAAATTTGGCGGGGAATTGCCGCAGTGGGGGACACTAGGCGGGGAACTGTTGTAGTGGGGACATTTGGCGGGAAATTGTCGCAGTAGGGGTCACTAGGCGAGGAATTGTCGCAGTGGAGGACACTAGGCGGGAAATTGTCGCAGTGGGGACATTTTCCAGGGAGAATTGACGTAGTGGGGAACTTTGACGGGGAATTGTCGCAGTGGGGGACACTAGGCGGGGAATTGTCGTAGTGGGGACATTTGGCGGGGAATTGTCACATTGGGGGACACTAGGCGGGGAATTGTCGCAGTGGGTCAGGTTGGTGGGGAATTGTCGCAGTGGGGACATTTTCCAGGGAGAATTGGCGTAATGGGAACATTTGGCGGGGAATTGTCGTAGTGGGGCCGTTTGGCGGGGAATTGTCGCAGTGGGGACATTTTCCAGGGAGTTTGGCGTAGTGGGGACATTTGGTATGGAATTGTCGCAGTGGGGGAAACTAGGCGGGGAATTGTCGTAGTGGGGACATTTGGCGGGGAATTGTCGCATTGGGAGACACTAGGCGGGGAATTGTCGTAGTGGGTCAGTTTGGCGGGGAATTGTCGTAGTGGGGACATTTTCCAGGGAGAATTGGCGTAATGGGGACATTTGGCGGGGAATTGTCGTAGTGGGGCCGTTTGGCGGAGAATTGTCGCAGTGGGGACATTTTCCAGGGAGTTTGGCGTAGTGGGGACACGTGACGGGGAATTGACGTAGTGGGGACATTTGGCGAGGAGTTGTCATTGTGGGGCAGATTTGGCGGGGAATTGTTGTAGTGGGGACATTTTCCAGGGAGAACTGTCTTAGTCTGGACATTTGTCGGGGAATTGTCGCAGTGGGGGACACTTGGCGGGGAATTGTCGTAGTGGGGACATTTTCCAGGGAGAATTGTCGTAGTGTGGACATTTGGCGGGGAATTATCGCAATGCGGAACATTTGGTGGGGTGTTGTCGTAGTGGAAACATTTGGCGGGGAATTGTCGTAGTGGGGCCGTTTGGCGGGGAATTGTCGCAGTGGGGACATTTTCCAGGGAGAATTGGCGTAGTCGGGAAATTTGGCGGGGAATTGCTGCAGTGGGGGACACTAGGCGGGGAATTGTCGTAGTGGGGACATTTGGCGGGGAATTGTCGTAGTGGGGCCGTTTGGCGGGGAATTGTCGCAGTGGGGACATTTTCCAGGGAGAATTGGCGTAGTGGGGAAATTTGGCCGGGAATTGCCGCAGTGGGGGACACTAGGCGGGGAACGGTTGTAGTGGGGACATTTGGCGGGAAATTGTCGCAGTAGGGGTCACTAGGCGAGGAATTGTCGCAGTGGAGGACACTAGGCGGGAAATTGTCGCAGTGGGGACATTTTCCAGGGAGAATTGACGTAGTGGGGAACTTTGACGGGGAATTGTCGCAGTGGGGGACACTAGGCGGGGAATTGTCGTAGTGGGGACATTTGGCGGGGAATTGTCACATTGGGGGACACTAGGCGGGGAATTGTCGCAGTGGGTCAGGTTGGTGGGGAATTGTCGCAGTGGGGACATTTTCCAGGGAGAATTGGCGTAATGGGGACATTTGGCGGGGAATCGTCGTAGTGGGGCCGTTTGGCAGGGAATTGTCGCAGTGGGGACATTTTCCAGGGAGTTTGGCGTAGTGGGGACATTTGGTATGGAATTGTCGCAGTGGGGGAAACTAGGCGGGGAATTGTCGTAGTGGGGACATTTGGCGGGGAATTGTCGCATTGGGGGACACTAGGCGGGGAATTGTCGTAGTTGGTCAGTTTGGCGGGGAATTGTCGTAGTGGGGACATTTTCCAGGGAGAATTGGCGTAATGGGGACATTTGGCGGGGAATTGTCGTAGTGGGGCCGTTTGGCGGGGAATTGTCGCAGTGGGGACATTTTCCAGGGAGTTTGTCGTAGTGGGGACATTTGGCGGGGAATTGTCGTAGTGGGGACATTTGGCGACGAATTTTCGTAGTGGGGCCGTTTGGCTGGGAATTGTTGTAGTGGGGACATTTTCCAGGGAGAACTGTCTTAGTCTGGACATTTGTCGGGGAATTGTCGCAGTGGGGGACACTTGGCGGGGAATTGTCGTAGTGGGGACATTTTCCAGGGAGAATTGTCGTAGTGTGGACATTTGGCGGGGAATTATCGCAATGCGGAACACTTGGTGGGGTGTTGTCGTAGTGGGGACATTTGGCGGGGAATTGTCGTAGTGGGGCCGTTTGGCGGGGAATTGTCGCAGTGGGGACATTTTCCAGGGAGAATTGGCGTAGTCGGGAAATTTGGCGGGAAATTGCTGCAGTGGGGGACACTAGGCGGGGAACTGTTGTAGTGGGGACATTTGGCGGGGAATTGTCGTAGTGGGGCCGTTTGGCGGGGAATTGTCGCAGTGGGGACATTTTCCAGGGAGAATTGGTGTAGTGGGGAAATTTGGCCGGGAATTGCCGCAGTGGGGGACACTAGGCGGGGAACTGTTGTAGTGGGGACATTTGGCGGGGAATTGTCGCAGTAGGGGTCACTAGGCGAGGAATTGTCGCAGTGGAGGACACTAGGCGGGAAATTGTCACAGTGGGGACATTTTCCAGGGAGAATTGACGTAGTGGGGAACTTTGACGGGGAATTGTCGCAGTGGGGGACACTAGGCGGGGAATTGTCGTAGTGGGGACATTTGGCGGGGAATTGTCACATTGGGGGACACTAGGCGGGGAATTGTCGCAGTGGGTCAGTTTGGTGGGGAATTGTCGCAGTGGGGACATTTTCCAGGGAGAATTGGCGTAATGGGGACATTTGGCGGGGAATTGTCGTAGTGGGGCCGTTTGGTGGGGAATTGTCGCAGTGGGGACATTTTCCAGGGAGTTTGGCGTAGTGGGGACATTTGGTGGGGAATTGTCGCAGTGGGGGAAACTAGGCGGGGAACTGCTGTAGTGGGGACATTTGGCGGGGAATTGTCGCATTGGGGGACACTAGGCGGGGAATTGTCGTAGTGGGTCAGTTTGGCGGGGAATTGTCGTAGTAGGGACATTTTCCAGGGAGAATTGGCGTAATGGGGACATTTGGCGGGGAATTGTCGTAGTGGGGCCGTTTGGCGGGGAATTGTCGCAGTGGGGACATTTTCCAGGGAGTTTGGCGTAGTGGGGACATTTGGCGGGGAATTGTCGCAGTGGGGGACACTATGCGGGGAATTGTCGTAGTGGGGACATTTGGCGGGGAATTGTCGCAGTGGGGAACACTGGGCGGGGAATTGTCGTAGTGGGGACATTTGGCGACGAATCGTCGTAGATGGGCTGTTTCGGGCGGGGAATTATCGTAGTGGAGGCCATTTTGCGGGGAAATGTCGTAGTGGGGACATTTTGGTGGGAATTATCGTAGCTGGGACATCTGGCGGGGAGTTGTCGCAGTTGGAATATTTGGCGGGAAATTATCGCAGTTGCGGACATTTGGCGGGAAATTGTGACAGTGGGGACATTTTGTGGAGAAATGTCGTAGGGGGGGCTTTTTACAGTGAGCCCATGCTTGTAAAATCGTGCCGAATTAGCCCAATTGTTCCCAGATAGTCTCCGCATGACCCAACATGTTTTAAAATCGTCACCACGAGTTTTCGTCACACTCAACAATGGGACATTGCTTAAAGCCTGATAACAAACATCACTATGTTTCTTGGCTCGCTCACTTTTTCTGTTCACTCATCCAAAAGACTTTGCCATTTTTTTGGACAAAATCATCAGGCTCAAACAGGCGATGCAAAAGTCCCACGCTTTGAAGTAAGTTACTTCAAAGTGTGGGAAGATCCCCCCACACTTTGAAGTAAAAACTGAGTTTACTTCAAAGTGTGGGAAGATCCCCCCACACTTTGAAGTAAAAAATGGGTTTACTTCAAAGTGTGGGGCACATCCCCACACTTTGAAGTAATTTACTTCAAAGTGTGGGATTACTTCAAAGTGTGGTGCAACAGTGGCGCAGTGGTACGTAATC
>NC_090258.1:23010862-23015862 GCF_037325665.1 Littorina saxatilis
CAGAGGCTGCTCTCTGAACAGTCATAGCAACAAGCAGCCAGGCAGACATCATACCTGCTGTGTAGTAGCAAATAGTGAACAGTTTGCACAATAGTACATGTGTGTTTAAGACATTAAACCCAAACACTTTATCGATCCACATTGTGCAGAGTCCAGATCAAGGTCAGATCAGACACTGCCAGCGCCTTGAAGAAGACGTTGAAAGACGACACCGATCGTTGTCTGCTGAACAGCAGTATGATCATGATGTTGCCGAACGTTCCAAAGGCCAGCGTCAAGGGTGGCATAATACCTAGCATAAGACCGATAATGTCCAGCATGTATTGTGGGATAGGAACATTTTTCTTCAAAGGTACACTATCAATAGTTTCTGAAACGTTTGCTGATGCGAGTGTTGTCATGTAAAGAATTATCTCCATATCTGTTGTATTTCAGACCGGCGTGTAGTTTGTCAATAAATGGTGGCAGATTCACTGGATTAGCTGTTGAAAACTACCAACACAGTGTTTTCATTAAAGATGTGTTGTAAAAAAAGGAAGTTAACCATGTAGTCTTCGTTTCTCGTTACACAAACTGTTAACAGTGAAGGTTCGGACGACGAACCGGCTTGTTTGCGTTCCTGCACTGACAATTGTTCGATGAATCATTCATTTACCTTTTTGCGCACACATTTAATAAACAGAGTACTGAACACATGGTTGTTTACATTCATTGTTTTGCTCTAAAGATCTACAGAGCACGGACACACACACACACACACACACACACACACACACACACACACACACACACACACACACACACACACACACACACACAATAACCCCACACACAGACATACTCCCCCCCCCATCCACAACTCACACACATAATTATGAACAATGACAACAACACGCGCAATGACCAACAAAAGCAGCATCAAATAACCACCGCATCTATCAACTGTACCAGGTGTGAGCCTTTTGATGTCAGATCATCCTGAGACGTCAGTGACTGGAGTCAGTACAGGGCATCATGGATGGCGAGTTCTTGTTTGGTAAGAACTCCACTCTTGTTTCTGCGTGTAGTTTTCATGCTTTTCAGTGTATACTTTGTAGGGACTTGAGTCAGTAAAAGGCAGGCTTTGCCAGCATGAATGGCGAGTTCTGGTTCGGTAAGCACACTTCTCTTGTTTAAGCGTATATTGTTTGTAGCTTCACTGCTTGTATGCTGTTTAGTGCGTAGTATAGCTAAGAGGGCATGCAGTCAGTACAGGGTACGTTTTGGCAGAATGGATGGCGAGTTCTGGTTCGATATGCACCTACTGTTGTTTAAGGGTATGTTGTTTGTAGCTTGTATGCTGTTCAGTGCGTAGTAAGAGGGCATGCAGTCAGTACAGGGTGCGTTTTGGCAGGATGGATGGCGAGTTTTGGTTCAGTAAGGTACACCACGTCTCCCTCTTTCAACATGCATAATTTGTTAATTTGTTTACGTTGAAGCTAGCACAATGTCATTCAGCGTTTGGTTCATTGTGGAGTTCATGTGGTTCAGTGGTGTAGTGTAGGGGGACAGCAGTCAGTACAGGGTAGTCTTTGGCAACATGATTGGCGAGTTGTGGATCGGTGAGGTGAGCAGACCGATTTTGTTTAAGCCGGTTTCTTATATTTTGTACGATGCTGGTCTACTTTTGTCTGAAAAGAAATAGACTACTTTATGTTTTTAGAACATCGTCCTTGCTGAGTCGCTCACACTGTTTTAAATATAGTTGGTTTACGAACTTGAATAGCTGGATAATTCAATCCCCTGTTTTGTTCATTTTCCTTTTTTGTGTGTACCTGACCTCGACCCTTGCGTCACTTGCATCACATCTCACGTCATCATGATCAGGCAGGGGCTTTAGGTGCGTGAAGTTTCAAGACTCAAACTTCATCAACATTCGAGGAGATTACAATATCTGTTTGTTTGGTCTGTGAACCATACGGTCGTGTCAGGAAAATAACTCCCCTTCAATCGAATGCTTGGGTCAGAAACTTGGCGCGCAAGTTATACACGTTTGTGATAGGGTGCGACGCGGTTTTACGTTTTTGACACAACTATTCCGTAAAAAAATAATAAAACCCCAGTATTTGTATGCACTGTCTAGTATAGTAGTTTGCAATCAGAGCATTACAAGCAGAACCGTTGTTTGATTTGTGGAATTGACTACCATTTGAGGATACACAGCTTACCCCCAAACGTACGTCATTTTAACCACCTTTTGGCTGCATAATTATCGTCACACATCTTCAGCATTATTACCACTTCTTATGTAGGTTGCCTAGTGTATCTGAGCTTCTATGTCAACCGGCATTGCAGAATTCAGTTTAATTTTGAAGATAAAAAAGAGCAAGAAACAGAAATATCCCCAATGAGACCAGCATTGTAATAAATAGAGAATACTACATGGCTTTCTGTGTGATACCAGTTTTACACGAATTGCTTTTTAAAATATTGAACTGCGAGCGAAAGCGAGCATTTCGATATTCCAAAAAACAACGAGTGTAACACTGGTATCACACAGGAAACCATGTAGTATTCTGTTTATTCTACATTCTTTACTTCTGTGTTAGATCTCACTCAAAGTCACCGCACTGTTGCTTTTGGATCAACCCGCTTGTGAACTCCAAACCACTTCACTCGAATTGATGTACATTCCTCCGCCATGACACACACTCAAAAAGTCGGACACAATAGTTCGCCTTTTCCAACATTGTGACGTTTACTTTTGAACATTGAATACATAACTTTTTACACAGAAATTATGGTAAGTTCAAAACATAACAGATCACACTTAACAACAGACAAAAGAAACCAAAAGGAATGAACATAAAATGGAAATCCTTCCGCGACGGACAGTGTTACGTCGGAGCCATCCCAAGTCGTCAGTCGACAGCTTTGAAAGTAATGTTAGTTTTTGGTTTGGTGGCTGCAGAAATGTTGGTGAATGTGCATTATCCCAACGTGCACCGGTCCAGCAAAAAGTGTAGTCAAAGACGGCTGAGCTGCAATCGTGGAATTCGGCTGAAGTCGAAGGGCTACATTGGGTGTGCACGTTAAAGATCCCACGATTGACAAAAGGGTCTTTCCTGGCAAAATTGCTTAGGCACAGTTAATAATTGTCTACCTATACCCGTGTGACTTGGAATAATAGGCCGTGAAAGGTAAATATGCGCCGAAATGGCTGCAATTACTGTCCGTATAAAATTTCATCTCACACGGCATCACTGCAGAGCGCCTAGAACTGTACCCACGGAATATGCGCGATATAAGCGTCATTGATTGATTGATTGATTTAATTCCAAAGTGTCGTCTGTCAACAGCCCCGAGACCAGTCCATTGCCGTTCAACATCAGGCTGAAGTCACAGTGCTCCTCCTGCGAAATACTACTGTATTTGTTTATGCTCTGGATATTCCTGTGACCAGACAGGTGAATAATTTTGGTGGGAGAAACTTTGTTCTATGACAGTTTCGTTATAAGGAATGTGCGTGCAGAGTGGTTTATGTAGCGTGGACTGATAATCCCAGCTTGTTTGCACATGTTCTTTATGCTTGCTGACAACTTGTTGACGTCGAGAGGTTGACGCTTCAACCAATATGAAACTATGCAGATGCTACTTTTGTGTACGTTGCACAGTAGAATGGAGAAATTGTCACAGAGTAACATTTTAGTCGGAGACACGCGTTAGTTGTGTACATGGCAGCACCCAACTTAATACGAACTGATACAATTCGCTTATGTTTATGTACACATTCACATTCAACATCATAAGGAAATGTGTGTCGTAACAAAATCATCTGCCCCATGCTGTGTCTTCTGACACTGGAGTAAATTAGTCCTCCACCCCATTCTTTCGTCCAAGTCTCTACGTCTTGTTAGTGAATATACGATTCTTGAATACAAATCACATCATATAAACTTTATTTTACAATATCTAAAACAGGTTTTCCTTTAACTACTGTTTCTTAAACCATGTATAATTATTAGTACTTGCAAATTTAATATCATTCACACACAAAATGATATGTCAGCCTATAGCGACACCTGTGGCGCTCGCCCATTTCCATATAATCGACAAGAAGGAGAAGAAGAATATCATTCATCATGACATAATATGATCAACGAGTCGTGCCAATTTACAGATTAATTCATATTATTGTTACAACCAACAGTGAAAAGGAACGAATACAAGACTCGGTTCCCATGGCATACGCTCTGGTGACCATGAAATACACAGCGTATTCACCTACTTATGTAACAGGAACTAAGAAGCAGGTCATTGGATAATGTATGTTACGTTACTCGCGTTGCAGATATACCAGAGGTACCTGTTTAAATATTTAGGTGTGTGTGTGTGTGGAGCGGGCGGGGTATAAAGAAAGGGGAAGGGGGGGGGGGGGGGGGGGGGAGCAGAGTCATCTTGTATTCAACAATGACACAGCAGTAGGTATGAAAACAATATATCTTAAGAATATTTCTTTTGGCAATTTGGATTTGTAGTTGAATTGTTGAGTGCACATAATTATTATCTCCCCTACTGCAGCAGGATGTTGTTATCTGAGACTGTACACTTTGGTAATTTGACGAAACTGGCAAATGACAGCGATTCGTTAATGGTACAAACTTGCCAGCACATGGAATATGAAGGACAGCAAAACAAAGCAAAAATTGTTTTGTGTAGATACTTGATGTGACTTTCCATCGCATGTAAAAGATGCAAAGTTGTCCCCATTCTACATTTTTGTCGATTTTTTAATTGACACTTGAATTTTTTGGGGGAGTCCATTTTGGGGGGTACCCTTTTTTGAGCGGTGATCATGTGACCCAAGTAAAATAAATGAAAATGTTTTCTTGAGAGCAAAGTAATGGCATTTACAGATTGAATTAAATGGCACGGGTTTGATGTTTAGTCCGGGTAGAAATTTGATGTATTACCTTTTGTGTTACAATTAGTTCGTCGATTCGATGTCCATCGCAATTAAG